>NW_024412397.1:62024454-62044853 GCF_014898765.1 Herpailurus yagouaroundi
GTCAAGTCCATCTGGTCCAATGTATCATTCAGGGCCCTTGTTTCTTTATTGACCGTGTGTCTAGATGATCCATCCATTGTTGTAAGTGCAGTATTAAAGTCCCCTGCAATTACCACATTCTTATCAATAAGGTTGCTTATGTTTGTGATTGTTTTATATATTTGGGGGCTCTCGTATTCGGTGCATAGACATTTAAAATTGTTAGCTCTTCCTGATGGATAGACCCTGTCATTATTATATAATGCCCTTCTTCATCTCTTGTTACAGCCTTTCATTTAAAGTCTAGTTTGTCTGATAGAAGTATGGTTACTCCAGCTCTCTTTTGACTTCCAGTGGCATGATAAATAGTTCTCCATCCCCTCACCTTCAATATGAAGGTGTCCTCAGGTCTAAAATGAGTCTTGTAGACAGCAAATAGATGGGTCTTGTATTTTTATCCATTCTGATACCCTATGTCTTTTGGGTTTTTTTTTATTTTTTTTAAGTTTTTTTTTCAACGTTTATTTATTTTTGGGACAGAGAGAGACAGAGCATGAACAGGGGAGGGGCAGAGAGAGAGGGAGACACAAAATCGGAAACAGGCTCCAGGCTCTGAGCCATCAGCCCAGAGCCTGACGTGGGGCTTGAACCCACGGACCGTGAGATCGTGACTTGGCTGAAGTCAGACGCTTAACCGACTGCGCCACCCAGGCGCCCCGATACCCTATGTCTTTTGGTTGGAGCATTTAGCCCATTTACATTCAGTGTTATTATAGAAAGATATGGGTTTAGAGTCATTGTGATGTCTGTAGGTTTCATGCTTGAAGTGATGTCTCTGGTACTTTGTCTCTCAGGATCCCCCTTAGGATCTCTTGTAGGGCTGGTTTAGTGGTGACCAAATCCTTCAGGTTTGTTTGTTTAGGAAGACCTTTATCTCTCCTTCTATTCTAAATGACAGACTTGCTGGACAAAGATTCTCGGCTGCATAGTTTTTCTGTTCATCACTTGACGATTTCCTGCTATTCCTTTCTGGCCTGCCAAGTTTCAATAGATAGATCCATCACTAGTCTTATCGGTCTCCCTTTATATGTTAGAGCATGTTTATCCCTAGCTGCTTTTAGAATTTTCTCTTTATCCTTGTATTTTGCCAGTTTCACTATGATATGTCATGCAGAAGATCAATTCAAGTTCCATCTGAAGGGAGTTCTCTGTGCCTCTTGGATTTCAGTGCCTTTTTCCTTCCCCAGATCAGGTAAGTTCTCAGCTATGATTTCTTCAAGTACACCTTCAGCACCTTTCCCTCTCTCTTCCTCCTCTGGAATCCCAATTATGCATATATTATTACCTTTTATCACATCACTTAGTTCTCTAATTTTCCCCTCATACTCCTGGATTTTTTTTTATTTTTTTTTCAATGTTTATTATTTATTTTTGGGACAGAGAGAGACAGAGCATGAACGGGGGAGGGGCAGAGAGAGAGGGAGACACAGAATGGGAAACAGGCTCCAGGCTCTGAGCCATCAGCCCAGAGCCTGACGCGGGGCTCGAACTCACGGACCGCGAGATCGTGACCTGGCTGAAGTCGGACGCTTAACCGACTGCGCCACCCAGGCGCCCCACTCCTGGATTTTTTTAACTCTCTTTCTCAGCTTCCTCTTTTTCCATAATTTTATGTTCTATTTCACCTATTCTCTCCTCTGCCTCTTCAATCCGAGCTGTGGTGGCCTCCATTTTATTTTGCAGCTCATTTATAGCATTTTTTTTTTAGCTTCTTCTGACTGTTTCTTAGTCCCCTGATCTCTGTAGCAATAGATTCTCTGCTGTCCTCTATGCTTTTTTCAAGCCCAGCGATTAATTTTATGACTATTATTCTAAATTCTTGTTCCGTTGTATTGCTTAAATCATTTTTGATCAATTCATTAGCTGTCACTACTTCGTGGAGTTTCTTTTGAGGAGAATTCTTATGTTTCGTCATTTTGGATAGTCCCTGGAGTGGCGTGGAACTGCAGGGCACTTCCCCTGTGCTGTCTGGAGTCACTTGCATTGGTGGCCGGGGCCACAGTCTGACCTGATGTCTGCCCCCAGCCCACCGCTGGGGCCACAGTTAGACTGGTGTGTACCTTATCTTCCCCTCTCCCAGGGGCTGGACTCACTGTGGAGTGGTGTGGCCCCTGTCTGGGCTACTTGCATACTGCCAGGCTTGTGGTGCGGCTTTATGGGATCTGGCATATGAGCCGGGGTGGATTCACAGGTGCACAGGGGTGGGAGGGGCAGACTCAGCCTGCTTTGCTTCAGTGGTTGGCTTCAGGAGGTGCCCTGTGGCACCGGGAGGGAGGCAGACCCGTTGGAGGGATGGATCCATAGAAGAACAGTGTTGGGTGTTTGTGCGGTACAAGCCAAGTTCAGTGCCGGGAACTGGTTCCCTTTGGCATTTTGGCTGGGGGATGGGCGAGGGAGATGGTGCTTCCTAGCCTCTTTGTTCCTCTCCGAGCTGAGCTCTGTCCTCCTGGGCTCAACAACTCTCCCTCCTGTTGTCCTCTCGCCCTCCCTCTCTCTCAGCAGAGCTGTTGACTTATAACATTCCAGATGTTAAGTCCCACTGGCTGTCAGAACTCACTCTGTCTGGCCCCTCCGCTTTTGCAAGTCAGACTTGGGGGCTCTGTCTTGCCGGGCGGGCTGCCCCTCCACCGCCCCGGCTCCCTCCCACCAGTCCTTGTAGCATGCACCGCCTCTCCATCCTTCCCACCCTCTTCCGTGGGTCTCTTTTCTACGCTTGGCTCTGGAGAATCTGTTTTGCTCGTTTTCTGGCAGTTTTCTAGGTTATTTAGGCCGATGTGGGTGGAATCTAAGTGATCAGCAGGACGCAGTGAGCCCAGCGTCCTCCTACGCCACCATATTCCCAAATTCCTCTGTTCTCATCTGTTTTCTTAAGTTCCACATATGAGCACCCCAATATTTGTAGCAGCATTATCAACAATAGTCAAAGTATGGAAAGAGCCCAAATTTCCATCAACTGATGAATGGATAAAGAAGATGCATTTATATATACACACACGCATATATACACAATGGAATATTACTCAGCCATCAAAAAGAATGAAATATTGCCATTTGTAATGACATGAATGGAGCTCGAGTGTATCTTGCTAAGTGGAATAGCTTGTATCTTACAAGCAGTTTTGATGCCCCCTTAAAACACCCACATGTAGCCAACTTAATTTCTAATAATAAAGCCAATAGTATTTCCTACACAAAATAGCTGTTTGTTTTAAAATAGTATCCCAAATGGTTCAACAGTCTTCTGCAGTTGGGGAATGGATGGATAAAGTGAAGCATAAAGAAGTGAAGTCATTCACATGAAAGGACATTCATGGAAATGGACCTATATTCTTGATATTCTTCATATTTAGACACAGCTGAGAAAACAACAATTAGAAAACTGAAACTAATGACCAAACTCTAGAGCTCCAAGAAGAAAGAAATCAGGAAATAAAGGGAGAACATAATTACCATACTGTCCTTTAATGATTGGTAAAACATTAGAACAATACAATCTCAAATGAGATGTTTTCCTGCAATTTCATTTGCCTGTTCCGAGATTATCTGGTTGAATTGTGCATGAAGATACTGCTTAAGCACTGCATTCATAAAATGAGGTATTCACTGATTACCCGTCTTCAAATGTAACCACTGACTGTAAACATTCAGCCATGAATATGCTGGGTCTGATGAAGATAATCATTGAACAATGCAACAGACAGGATTAACCACTGGCTCATCATCCACGGTGTGAGCATACTGGATAATATATGTATGTATATGTGTTCTGGAAGAGTGTGTGTGAGTGTGTGATTGCTTCCCGCCTCTAGAGCAACGCCTGGCACATAGTGAGCACTCAGGAAGCATTTGTGCTTATCCACTACAGTGCCATCTGTGTGTGACACATCATCTCCCAGAAACTCCTTTTTGTTTAGTTTTATTTTTATCAAAATCATATACACATACTTTAGAGGGAAATTGTTCTCTAATTTATGAAAAACGGCTTTCCTTTGCCAATCTTCCCACCCATTTCTGGTTCTCAGGAGGCAGCCAATTTCAACTTTCTTAGCTTTTTTTTTTTTTTTTTTTTTTTTTTAGTATTTATCTTATTCCTGTAATTTACATATGTAATTTCCACTGCTACTCCTTGATTGTTCAATTTCAGGCACAGTCTGTGGGCTTCCCAGAAGGGAAGTTGGGACTTCAGCTCTTGTCAACACCCCCTGCCTGCTCCCTCCACCCCTCACATTGACTCTTCTAAAAAAGACTTGATGTGTAATTGACACGTAACATTCATTATGTGTACAAGATAATGATTTGCAACTTGTATGTATATTCCAAAAGGATCACCACAGTAAGTCTGGTTAAAATCTGTCACCATACACAGTTACAATTATTTTCCTCGTAATGAGAACTTTTGAGATTTGCTCTCTTAGCAACTTTCAAATATGCAATACAGTATTACTAACGACAGTCACCGTGCTGTATGTTACATCCCCAGGCCTGTTGTACCTTTGCCTCCCTTCACCCATTTCGCCCCCCACCCCTACCAATACCCACCTCTGGCAACCACCAATCTGTTCCCTGTATCTATGAGTTGCATTTCCTGTTTGTTTTGTTTTGTTTTGTTTTGTTCTTGTTTTTTAGATTCCACATATAAGTAATATCATACAGTATTTTTCTTTCTCTATCTGACCTATTTCATTTGGCATTTTGCCCTCAAGGTCCACCCATATTGTTGCAAATGGTAGGATTTCCTTTTCTTATGGTGGAATAATATCTCACTGTATATATATTTTCTTTATCCATTCATCCATTCATGGACACTTAGACTGCTTCCATGTCTTGGCTATTGTAAATAATTCTGCAACAAACATGGGGGTGCAAATATATTTTCACCATTTGTCATTCCCTCTCAAAAATCCCATAGCATTTTATTAAAATTTAGGTCAGTATTTAGCATTTACATCATTATGACTAGGTAAATTCTCTTTATAGTTGAACCACTTGACTATATTAGTATCACTTTTCCATCTCTGTATGGTGTTATATTTCCTCTAGAGTGCATAATCCTCTGTCTACTCTGGTTTTCTACATCTTCATCACTAATTCCACTCTACCTTCTGCTCTCCTGTCCCCTCCATTGTAGGAATCACCTCCAAACACATTCAAACATATTAGTGTTATCAATTCCACTGTTTGCTTCTATCTGGACTGGTTGCTCTCTCTCTCTCTCAGCCTGGGTACTGCTGGGGCTTTCCCTTTGCTAGAAAATTCCTCGGCCCAGGTATTATCTCACTTCTTTTGGCCTCCCCTCCCCTCCCCACCCCTATTTTATTACATAATGTTTAAAAACAAAGATTATTACATAGCATTTCATCATTTACACATACATTCATTTTCCTTTTTCTTTAAAAAAATTTTATTTTAGAGAGAGAGAGCACACTTGTGAGTAGGGGAGAGTGACAAAGGGAGAGAGAGAATCTTAATAAGCAGGCTCCATGCTCAGTGTGGATGCAGGGCTCGATCCCACAACCCCAGGATCATGACCTGAGCTGAAATCAAGAGTCAGATAGTCAACCAACTGAGCCATCCAGGTGGCCTGATGGATATTATTTTTCTTAACCATTCTGATTTTTTCCTTAGGAAATATCGTTAGAAGCAGTGTTACTGGTTGAAATGAATTAACTTTATAAAAAGACTATTTTTTAGAGCAGTTGTGGATTCAAAACAAAACTGAGCAGAAATTACAGAGATTTCCTATAGATCCCCTGTTCCCATGCATGGGTAGCCTCTCCCATTACTGACATCTTAACTAGAGTGATGCATTTGTTACAACTGGTGAACCTACTTTGACACATTATTATCAGCTATATGTTGTAGTTTACATGGTGGTTCACTTTTGGTGCTGTACTTTATGTGGACTTTAACAGATATATAACAACCATGTATCCACCACTAAGTGCCATACAGAATACTTTCTATGTCCTAAAAGTTCTCTGTGCTTTGCCTATTCATTTCTTCTTTCCCTCAGTTGCTGGCAAGTACTATCCTTTTACTGACTGTGGTTTTGCCTTTACCAAAATGTCATATAGATGGAATCATACAGTGTGTTGTCTTTTCAGATTGGCTTCTTTGCTTACAAATACGCATTTAAGTTTCCTTCATGTTTTTTCATGACTTGATAGCTCATTTCTTTTTAGCACTGGATAATATCCTATTGTCTGGATACACCAGTTTATTTATCCATTCACCTACTTGCTTCCAAATTTTGGCCATTATAAATAAAGCTGCTATAAACATCTGTGTGCAGGTCTTTGTGTGGACATGTTTTCAAGTCCTTTGGGTAAAAATACCAAGGAGCACGATTGCTAAATTGTGTGATATCATGTGTCTTTTATGTAGGATTCCCTATTCTCTGGATGCTATGAATTTCTCTTTCTTGCTTTACCTCCTCTATTTTGTAGAAAACATCTGGTCATGGCGTTTTTAGAAAGGTACGTTGGATGTAAACTTGCTGAGTAGTTGTGTATCTAAAAATGGCTTCTTCACCATGCTAATTGCTAGTTTGGCTGGATATAGAATTCTGTATTTGAAATATTTTTTCTTAGAATGTTTAAGGCATGCAGTTTATTTTTTTTAATTTTAATGTTTATTTTTAAGAGAGAGAGAGAGAGAGAGAGAGCACGCAGGGGAGGAACAGAGAATGCGAGAGAGAGAATACCAACCAGTCTCTGCACTGTCAGCTCAGAGCCTAACACTGGGCTCCATCTCACAAATTGTGAGATAGATCATGACCTGATCCAAAATCAAGAGTCCAACGCTTATGACTAAACCATCCAGGCACCCCATTCCTCTTTTATTTTCCAGCTATTCGTCTTTTTGCTTTACTTTTTGTGGGAGTTTTAACTCCCTATTCATTGCTTTAAAAAAATACACAGGGGCGCCTGGGTGGCGCAGTCGGTTAAGCATCCGACTTCAGCCAGGTCACGATCTCGCGGTCCGTGAGTTCGAGCCCCACGTCAGGCTCTGGGCTGATGGCTCAGAGCCTGGAGCCTGTTTCCGATTCTGTGTCTCCCTCTCTCTCTGACCCTCCCCCGTTCATGCTCTGTCTCTCTCTGTCCCAAAAATAAATAAACGTTGAAAAAAAAATTTTTTTAATTAAAAAATACACAGATACGTAGAGATATAACTCACATGTCCTAAAATTTAGCCTTTTAAATTGTATAATTCAGTGTTTTTTTCTAGTGTATTCACAAAATTGTAAAACCATCCCCTCTTCCTAATTCCAGAACATTTTCATCATGTTCCCCCAAAGAAATGGGTATTTATTAGAGGTCACTCCCTGCTCCTCTCTCCTCCCAGCTTCTGGCAACCACTCTTCATCTCCTTCCTAGCTCGATGGATTTGCCTATTCTGGACATTTCATATGAATAGAATCATACAGTATGTGGCCTTTTGTGTGGGTTTCTTTTATTTAGCATACTGTTTTCAAGGTTCATTCATGTATCATTACTTCATTCCACCTATTGTGCACCATATTTTATTTATCCATCAGTTGATGGACACTTGGATTATTTTCACTTTTTGGCTATTGTGAATAACAGTGTTATGAATATTTCTGTACCCATTTTGTGTGGACACACATTTTCATTTCTCCCGGGAATTGCTGGTCATGTGGTGACTCTATGTTTAATTTTTTGAGGGACTGCCAAACAGTTTTTTTCCGTGGCTGCCCCCATTTTATACTCTTACCAGTAATATATGGAAGTCCCAATTTCTCCACATGCTTTTTTTTTTTGAAGTTTATTTATTTATTTTTTGAGAGGGAGAGAGAGAGAGGCAGAGAGAGGAGAGAGAGAATCCCAAGCAGACTCCATGCTGTCGATGTGCAGCTGGTCGTGAGGCTCGATGTCATGAACCGTGAGGTCATGACCTGAGCTGAAATCAAGAGTCAGATGCTTAACTAACTGAGCCACCCAGATGTGCTCAAAGTTTTCCTAGTCTTGAATTTTTTTTCCATGTTTCTCTTCATATATTTGCCTTAGTGTCTTTCATTCTGTACATTTTCCTCCAAATTATGTGGTCACCCTTTGAACTTAAAAGTGTATTGGAATCTCTGTGCACATGGGCATTACTATACAACTGTGCTGTCTTCCCTGTAGGGTGATGTGGCTGGAACATTTTATGGGGTTGGCGGGGGGAGTTCCCAATTAAGTATCTTCAGGCCTTTTCTCCTGGATGATTAGATTCTCCAGAAGTTTCTTCCATGTTTTTCCCAGAGGGTCTAAGCTTGAGCTTGGCTCCTGGCATTGTGATGGTTGAGTGGGAAATCTTATCATTCAGTGTGTAAACTTTCAGTTAATTTCCCTATTTTCAGTTCCATAATCCATCTTTCAGCTGTGCCCAGGTCAGATGTCCTGATTTACCCTCTGCAAAGAACAAGGTTCAAGGCCTCTGCCAGGAGGGGTGAAGGGCAGTTGTTTAACTGTGTAGAGTGAGGGAGAGGATTTGGGGCCTCACTGATTTTTTGTTTTTAATTTTTTTAATGTTTATTTATTTTTGAGAGAGAGAGGGAGAGAGAAAGAGAGAGAGAGCAAGCGCAAGCAGGGGAGGGGCAGAAGAGAGAGGGACACACAGAATCCGAAGGAGGCTCCAGTCTCTGAGCTATCAGCACAAAGCCTGATGCGGGGCCTGGACCCACAAGCTGTGAGATCATGACCTGGGCCAAAGTGGGGACACTTAAACAACTGAGTCACCCAGGCCTTCCAAGGGTTTTACTGCTTTTTAAAAACTTTTTAGCACTAAGATTACCCTCATTTCTAGATTTATGTTCATGTCTGTTATATTCCTGAGTCTTTGGGTGTCTAATGACATCAACCAGGTGCTTTCCTTGATTTCCCACTGCTGTTTTATGGTACAGCTTTCTTTGAGCTGATCCCTCTGATCTGGCTTCCAAAGTTTTGTTTTCTTTGCTCCCACTGTCTTGTTCTTTTTTTATTTCAGCCTAGTGGAGTTTAGGGAGGCAGCAGATGTTAAGCACACTTGGTCAGCTTCAAAATATAGATAAAAATGAGCAAGTATCAAATTCTCTGTGCACCTTGGATCACAACACACACACATATAATGCTTTGACATAAAGAATGCCTTCCTGTGACTCCATTTTTAAAAAAGACTTTCTCATCTGGCAATAATATCAGTCAGACCCAGCTTGCTCCTTTTAACTTGTGAAGTGAAGAACTCAGTCAAGGATAGTTTTTGTCCTGACAATCATGGCTATGGGGCCAGTTTGGTTCACCCAGAAATAGTACAATAACCTATGCGTAAATGATATTCAGATTTATGAAACAGTGACCTTAGGCCCACCTACAGCTATATATTCTGTGGATTAGCACAGGTGCAATGTGTTCAGTAAACATTTACTGCCGACTACCCTGGGGAGGTCTTGAGTGAGGTGTCAGTGGTGATGAGGAAACAGGGAAGGGAGAAGGACTTTTCTACTGTTAAAGATGGTCCTTCATAGGTCCTTCTTTGTGTGAGAACAATGAATTCTGAGATCTTGCTTCCTTTCACAAAGAAACTAGAGAACAATGAACAGAAGCCTCATCTTCTCCTGGACAAAGATGTAAACCCATTTTCATCGATACCTGTGCTTCCTCTCTTCCTCGGGAGGGGTGTCTGCTTCTATCAAGGTCCTTCTGTGTCTGCTCCCTTCTTACGCCCTCTAGCATCTTTCCCACAGTTATCGCCTCTCTTTCCTGCACCACATGTCTTGCTTTCTACTCAATCATCCTCAGTAGGAATTCAGGTCCAATTCCTTCTCTGACCCCATGCTTTCTGGCACCTGTGCCCACTGTCCACTGAAAACAGCTCTGGCCAATGTCAGCAGGGACCCGCTTGTTGCTACAGTTGTTAGGGTTAAATTGTAGTGTAGGGCTAACTGGTAGCTTAAAAAATAACGGTTTTGTTCTGACACTGAAGGTCAAGAGGTAACAGCCTTGCTTTACTCTTGTAAATCATGCTTCATACTCTTGTAAATCAGGCTTCGCCAATGAAGGAAACAAAAGCTCAAAGAAAAGAGCATCAGAGGCAAGGTCAAGGAGATCCACTGGTTGCAACTTAAAATAATCACCTCATCCGGCAACTGTTTCTAACTCATCTGGGAACTGTTTGTTCTGTTCCCAGGTGATGAGAAAACGATGCGATCGGCCATAAAAACTCTGTACTCTGGCTGTTCCAGGCCGCACTCTTATCAAGAGTGTTGGTCCTGATCGGTCGGCCTTGCCTCTCATTGCAATAAACTTTGTTGTGACGGTCACTGGTGCCCGTAGCATTCTGTTTCAGGAGTCATGTGGATGCAACACAGTCATCAGGCATTTCCCGTGTCAACATCGAGTTCAGCTACATTTGATACAGTTCTTAGAGTCTGTCTTCTCTCATCTTTTGTGACTACTCTCTCCCAATTTTCTTCTCTAGCTGCTCTGTCTCACTCTCCGTTGCCATCCCTACTTCTTTGACCTAATCTCTAAATGGTGTGAGTCCTCAGGCTCAGCCCTTTCTCTCTTCCCAGATCGTGGTTAAAATCCAGCCCACGGTTTGAATCCTTCCTCCACATTCGTGACCCCAGATTTCTAGCGCTAGCTCACACTTCCTCCCGACTTCCAGGTTCTAACACTTAATGAACTACTCAGCAACTGTGTTTGCATGTCTACTAGTCAACTTATTTTAACTTGTGCAAAATGAAACTCCTGCCCCCTTAACGGATTCCTTTTTCTGTCCTCCCCAAGTCAGATAAGGAGACCAAAGACCAACCATTGCTCAAGACAGAGACTAAGGAGGCCTCCTCTGTCCCTCTACCTCATGCTCCACACCGGTCTGTGATCAAGCCCTGTCACTTCTACCTTCACGTGTACTTCAAGTACTTCTGTCTCCACCGCCTGCATCCTGGGTCAAACAACTGCCTTCTTTCAGTTGGTTTTCTGCAGGAGCCTAATCAAAATGATTTCCTGGCTTCCACTACAATGTGGTGGCAGCAATCTTTTAAAGACATAAATCCAATGATGTCACTCTGTTTCTATTAAGCCTTCAGTGATTTCCCTTTGCATTGAGAGTAAAGCTCCCACCTCCTTGCCCCGACTTATGTGCCCTGCATGATCTGGTTTCTGCCTACCTCTCTGAGTCTTCTACTACTTTCCTATAACATGCGCAGGTCCACTGTGTCTGGCTTTCTGGTCCTCAAACACCAAGTTCATGTCTGCCTCAGGGCCTTTGCAACTGCCTTTCCTCTGCCTAGATAGCGTTCCCAGGCAGCTACTAGCTAGCATCGCTGAATGGCCAGGAGTAAGGAATGGGAACTGAATGTAGGCTCTGTGGGAAGAAGAAGCCAGTTTTTCTAATTCCTTGTATCCCCTGTGTCTAGGTCAGTGAATGAATGAACTAGAGTTGTTTTAACCACCGTGTCTCAAAGGAAGAAGACATGGGGGGAAGCACTGAGGAGCATTCAGAAAGAAAGTGGGGTGCCCTTGCCCCTACTCCTCACTTTCCATCCCCAGAGTAGACTCTCCATGCATGGAGAAGGAGAGACAGAGGAGTTAGGAGAAGTGTCCTGCTTTCTGGCTACAACTAGGGGATGCCAGCAAAACCCAGAGGGAGAGAGTTACGGGGTGGTGCTGCAGTTTGAAAACAGGGCCACAGACAGCTCTGTCTGTAAGTTTCAGACAGAGTCAGCAGACCCAAGGGACTAGGTGGCCACACGTGAGAAAAGTCTCTGAGGGAACTCAGGGGCAGGTAGCCACCACACCTGGAATCACAGCATATTTGTTCCCAGTAACATGGACAAAACCCCAGGAGTAGGGGGTGGGATGGAAAGGTGGCACGAGGCTGGTCCTCCGTGAGAGCAGGTGAGAGCACTTTGTGGGGCTCTTTCCAGCTCCCACTCAGTGACATCATATTGGGAGGCTGAGATTGGTCATAATGGGAGTATTTATATCATGGAAAATAGTAAATGCTAGAGATCAAGACCTTTGCTTTTTCTTTTTCCTGGACATCCTGGTTTACTTGTACACCACTGGGAACAAATCAGTAATTGACCAAGGAATTCCTTCAATCTGGGTCGAATGAAGTCTCCCAATAGAAATTTCATTGGGTTATAAGAAAATACCTGTTATTCTTTGCATGCATGTGATAGCAATTTATTTTTCGTTTTGGCAATTGTTTTCGGTGGGGTTCCCCAATGGCAGACAGACCCTGAGACAGAGATTTGGATGCAAGTGATTTGTTAAGGCAGTGCTCTCCGGAGAAGCTGGTTAGAGAGCAGGGGAAGTGAGGTAGGAAGGAGCCGAGCCAGGTGGGATTTTAGGTGATGGCTCATCTTTGGCTTGTTCCCAAGGGAAGCCCTGGAGCCTATGTCGCATCACCATCTTATTCCTGCCTTGAGGCCTGGGGGGGCTTTCCTGCACCTCAGTGATCAGCCACTGGCCAGGAGCTGCTCAGAGGGCCACAAATTCCCAGGTACTTCCAGCAATCAGCATGTCAAATGAAGCCATTCTAGTAGCCCAAAGGCCATCTTCTGAAGAAGCTTACAGAAGCAGAAGCTGGGGACAGGCTTGTGTCCTGAGGCTATAGTCAGAACAGCAGAGCACCTCCTCAGGGTAGCACCCGGAAGACGAGACTGATTTATTCATCCTCTTTGGTTCTTGGCCCATTAACGTCACTAGTCTGTGCAAGGTCCCTACCTCTGTGCAAGGTCCCTATCTCATTTTTCCTCCTTTACCCCCACCCCCACACTTCCACGTGCCCCATAAGTGCCCACTTGAACGTGTCGGATGGAGATTGATACCAATTACAACATGTGGACACGTAGCATGCTTGAAGATTACAGGTTTACCCGAAGCACCTGTGTGTGTGTGTGTGTGTGCTGGGGGAGTTGCAGTGGCACAGGTGGGTTTTGATTGTAGGAAGGGACCACACGAGCCCAGAGGGGAGAAGGAGCAAGGCAGAAACCCACTCCCTAGGAATATAGAGGAAACGCATCCTGCCGCAAAAGTTGGCCCGGGGGACTCCGGGACGAGCCTGGGCAGTCTGCATCGTGGCGGGTCTGCAGGGTAGGGCATACTTTGGCAGAATTCTGGCAGCTGTCAAGAGCAGAGTACCCATTCGGCGTGGGACATAGAAAAGGAAAACTCATGGCCGGGCTCTCTGTGGAAGCCAGGATGGCTCTGGTCTGAATTAGAATCGCGGTTGATAGCAGCGGCACCCTGAGCCTACAGCAACTCCGCTGTAGGGAAGCAGGTTTGCAAAGATATTGGGAAGGTTTCCTGTCCCCGTGCACCACAGCACTGCTGCCTGAGTGACTCTGCGGTCCCAGGAATCAAGTCAGACTCCCAGGAGGAGATCAAGAAGAACCAGGCCCCTGGAACCGAACAGAGATTCAGCTCACTCTTAACATAGTGGTTCCCAGGAGTGACTGCTGGCCAAGAAGACTCAAGATTGAGAGCGGGTGACAGGCATAGGAGCTTAATTCTATTCCTTAAGAGATAGTTTATTGCATTAGCAACAAGATCAATTCAAAACCTACTTGGTGGTAGCTCTGGTCTACCATTGACCTCTCATAGGTGGACTTAATTTCTGGTCACCCTAGCTTGTGGGCCGTGGTCCCCCCTCCACTGGTACGGGGCAGGGGGCTCTGGCCAGCACATCCCTACCGTGTGATTCCTTCCCTTTTCCGCGCCTAAACGGGTTGCGTGGAGCCTTAACTTTGGATGAGTCAATGACAAAGTCAAGAATTAGTGTCAAGAAAGATGGCCATTCTCTGTTTTGATATCTAATGTGCTGATTCAAGACAGCCAAGGGACCTGTAGTCAGAGGAAGCCAGTCTGCAGAAAGAAAAGAACATAACAGACGTTCAGAGAGGACCGCAGGTAAGACCGGAGAAGGCCGAGGGCTTCTCAGAGGTTGTTTCCAGGACCTGTTGGAGGCCCAGCTGTGATTTTGGCTTTGGGGTCTAGAAGACAGACCACTATCTGTGCAAGGAAAGCCCTCCTTCTTGTCTCTCCCATTTTCTCTATTTGAGAACTTCCTCCTCATCCTTTAGAAAAGCCTCCCAGACCTTTCTAAGTTGGGTCTGCTGCTCCCTTTCTGTGTTACCACAAAACAGTCTGTGTTTCCCACCAGACTCAGAACTCCTTAAAGGGGCCTAAATCTTAAATTCATCTTTGTAGCCCGACTGTGTATTCTTGAGTTAGGCAATACGAGGAGGTCAAACAAGAGTTTTAAAACAGAGTGCTTGACAGAATAAGTGGCCCAAGGGATGTCCCAGGATGAGGACAAAATGTATCCATAACTTTTGACAATGAGCAGCTCACTGGTGTCTTTGACAGAAGCTGGTGTTGGCCACGTGGTTAAGGCCAGGATGCAATGGATTCAAGAGAGGTCAGGAGGGGTGCAAGGAAAGGGGAGAATAAACCGAGCAAAATTTTCAAGAAATCTGGCTGTGTGGGAAAGAGAATGTAGTACCCGGGTGAAGGTGGAGGGTCAGTGACACAGAGATGGCAAGGAGGTGAGCCCAGCCTGGGGAAAGTTGGTGGCATCGTGGCAGAGCACAGCTTCCTAGAAGCCCCGTTTCTGACTGTGCAAAATTTGAAATGACAGATTTCTGGATACTGAGTCCAGATGTCACTACCCTGGCATTGGGACCGAAGGGAATGGCAGGCCCGGGACTAGACTTCAGACAAATCGTCTGGGTGGCCGGTCTAGCCAGAACAACGCCCTGCCGCACTGGATTCCTTTTTCAAGAAATAGCTTTTGTGTGATCCTGAGTCTTTGACAAAAGTATTTAAGCGTGACTTCAAAAGGCTTGAGGCTGGAGATTCACGAGTAAGACGGCGGCGTAGGAGGACGCTGGGCTCACCACGTCCTGCTGATCACTTAGAGTACACCCACACCTGCCTAAATAAGCCAGAAAACCACCAGAAGACTAGGAGAATGGAGTCTCCAGAGCCAAGTGCAGACGAGAGGCTCACGGAAGAGGGTAGGAAGGGCGGCGGGGCATGGCGCGCTACACGGACTGGTGGGAGGGAGCCAGGGTGGAGGGGCAGCCGGTGGCCAAGCAGAGCCCCCGAGTCTGGCTGGCAAAAGCGGAGGGGCCAGACGGAGTGTGTTCCGACAGCAAGCGGGACTTGACATCTGGAAGGTTATAAGCTAACAGCTCTGCTCGGAGAGCGGGAGGGCTGGAAGACAACGGGAGGGAGAGTTGTGGAGCCCCTGACGACAGACCGCAGCTTGGTGGGGAACAAAGGCGCTCGCCAGTGCCATCTCCCTCGCCCATCCCCCAGCCAAAATCCCAGAGGGAACCAGTTCCTGCCAGGGAACTTGCTTGCACCGCGCAAACACCCAACGCTGTGCTTCTGCGGATCCATCCCTCTGGCGGGTCTGACTCCCTCCTGGTGCCGCAGGGCCCCTCCTGAAGCGAATCTCCGAAGGAAAAGCGAGCTGAGCCTGCCCCTCCCGCCCCCGTGCACCTTGCCGATCCACCCCAGCTAATACGCCAGATCCCCAGCACCACAAGCCTGGCAGTGTGCAAGTAGCCCAGACGGGCCACGCCACCCCACAGTGAATCCCGCCTCTAGGAGAGGGGAAGAGAAGGCACACACCAGTCCGACTGTGGCCCCAGCAGTGGGCTGGGAGCAGATATCAGGTCTGACTGCAGCCCCGCTCACCAACGCAAGATATTCAAGACAGCACAGGGGAAGTGCCCGGCAGTCCCGCACCACTCCAGGGACTATCCAAAATGACGAAATGGAAGAATTCTCCTCAGAAAAACGTCCAGGAAATAACAACAGCTAACAAACTAATAAAAAAATGATTTAAACAATATAACAGAAAGTGAATTTAGAATAACAGTCATAAAATTAATCGCTGGGCTTGAAAACAGTATAGAGGACAGCAGAGAACCTATTGCTACAGAGATCAAGGGACTAATGAACAGCAGGAGGAGCTAAAAAATGTTATAAATGAGCTGCAAAATAAAATGGAGACGACCACAGCTCGGATTGAAGAGGCAGAGGAGAGAATAGGTGAACTAGAAGATAAAACTATGGAAAAAGAAGAAGCTGAGAAAAAGAGAGATAAAAAAATCCACGAGTATGAGGGGAAAATTAGAGAACTAAGTGATGCACTAAAGAGAAATAATATACGCATAATTGGTTTTCCAGAGGAGGAAGAGAGAGGGAAAGGTGCTGAAGGTGTACTTGAAGAAATCATAGCTGAGAACTTCCCTGATCTGGGGAACGAAAAAGGCACTGAAATCCACAGAGAACTTTTTTAGACAGAACTTGAATCAATCTTCTGCATGACGTATCATAGTGAAACTGGCAAAATACAAGGATAAAGAGAAAATTCTGAAAGCAGCTAGGGATAAACGTGCTCTAACATATAAAGGGAGAACGATAAGACTCGTGACGGATCTCTCTACTGAACTTGGCAGGCCAGAAAGGAATGGCAGGAGATCTTGAATGTGATAAATGGAAAAACTATGCAGCCGAGAATCTTTGTCCAGCAAGTCTGTCATTTAGAATAGAAGGAGAGATAAAGGTCTTCCCCAACAAACAAAAACTGAAGGAATTCATCACCACTAAACCACCCCTACAAGAGATCCTAAAGGGGATCTTGTGAGACAAAGTACCAGAGCTATCACTACAAGCATGAAACCTATGGACATCACAATGACTCTAAACCCATATCTTTCTATAATAACACTGAATGTAAATGGACTAAATGCTCCAACCAAAAGACATAGGGTATCAGAATGGATAAAAAAACAAGACCCATGTATTTGCTGGCTACAAGAGACTCATTTTAGACCTGAGGACACCTTCAGATTGAAAGTGAGGGGATGGAGAACTACTTATCATGCTACTGGAAGTCAAAAGAGAGCTGGAGTAGCCATACTTCTATCAGACAAACTAGACTTTAAATGAAAGGCTGTAACAAGAGATGAAAAAGGGCATTATATAATAATTACAGGGTCTATCCATCAGGAAGAGCTAACAATTTTAAATGTCTATGCACCGAATACGAGAGCCCCCAAATATATAAAACAATCACAAACATAAGCAACCTTATTGATAAGAATGTGGTAATTGCAGGGGACTTTAATACTGCACTTACAACAATGGATGGATCATCTAGACACACGGTCAATAAAGAAACAAGGGCCCTGAATGATACATTGGACCAGATGGACTTGACAGATATATTTAGAACTCTGCATCCCAAAGCAACAGAATATACTTTCTTCTTGAGTGCACATGGAGCATTCTCCAAGAAAGATCACATACTGGGTCACAAAACAGCCCTTCATAAGTATACAAGAATTGAGATCATACCATGCATACATTCGGACCACAATGTTATGCAGCTTGAAATCAACCACGGAAAAAGTCTGGACAACCACCAAAAGCATGGAGGTTAAAGAACACCCTACTAGAGAATGAATGGGTCAACCAGGCAATTAGAGAAGAAATTTAAAAAAATATGGAAACAAACGAAAATGAAAATACAACAATCCAAACGCTTTGGGATGCAGCGAAGGCAGTCCTGAGAGGAAAATACATTGCAATCCAGGCCTATCTCAAGAAACAAGAAAAATCCCAAATGCAAAATCTAACAGCACACCTAAAGGAAAGAGAAGCAGAACAGCAAAGACACCCCAAACCCAGCAGAAGAAGAGAAATAATAAAGATGAGAGCAGAAATAAACGATAGAGAATCTAAAAACACTGCAGAGCAGATCAATGAAACCAAGAGTTGGTTTTTTGAAAAAATAAACAAAATTGATAAACCTCTAGCCAGGCTTCTCAAGAAGAAAAGGGAGATGACCCAAATAGACAAAATCATGAATGAAAATGGAATTATTACAACCAATCCCTCAGAAATACAAGCAATTATCAGGGGATACTATGAAAAACTATACGCCAACAAACTGGACAACCTGGAAGAAATGGACAAATTCCTAAGCACCCACACACTTCCAAAACTCCATCAGGAAGAAATAGAAAGCTTGAACAGACCCATAACCAGTGAAGAAATTGAATCAGTTATCAAAAATCTCCCAACAAATAAGAGTCCAGGACCAGATGGCTTCCCAGGGGAGTCCTACCAGACATTGAAAGCAGAGATAATACCTATCCTTCTCAAGCGATTCCAAAAAACAGAAAGGGAAGGAAAACTTCCAGACTCATTCTATGAAGCCAGTAGTACTTTGATTCCTAAACCAGACAGGGACCCAGTAAAAAAAGAGAACTCCAGGCCAATATCCCTGATGAATATGGATGCAAAAATTCTCAATAAGATACTAACAAATCGAATTCAACAGCATATAAAAAGAATTATTCACCATGATCAAGTGGGATTCATTCCTGGGATGCAGTACTTGTATACTTAACATCGTGGTGGAAGTTCTAGCATCAGCAATCAGACAACAAAAGGAAATCAAAGGCATCACAATTGGCAAAGATGAAGTTAAGCTTTCCCTTTTTGCAGATGACATGATATTATACATGGAAAATCCGACAGACTCCACCAAAAGTCTGCTAGAACTGATACATGAATTCAGCAAAGTCGCAGGATACAAAATCAATGTACAGAAATCAGTTGCATTCTTATACGCTAATAAGGAAGCAACAGAAAGACAAATAAAGAAACTGATCCCATTCACAATTGCACCAAGAAGCATAAAATACCTAGGAATAAACCTAACCAAAGATGTAAAAGATCTGTATGCTGACAACGATAGAAAGCTTATGAAGGAAATTGAAGAAGATATAAAGAAATGGAAAAACATTCCGTGCTCATGGGTTGGAAGAATGAATATTGTTAAAATGTCAACACTACCCAAAGCAATCTACACATTCAATGCAATCCCAATCAAAATTGCACCAGCATTCTTCTCGAAGCTAGAACAAGCAATCCTAAAATTCATATGGAACCACAATAGGCCCCGAATAGCCAAAGTAATATTGAAGAAGGAGACCAAAGCCGGAGGCATCATAATCCCAGACTTTAGCCTCTACTTCAATGCTGTAATCATCAAGACAGCATGGTATTGGCACAAAAACAGACACCTAGACCAATGGAATAGAATAGAAACCCCAGAACTAGACCCACAAAAGTATGGCCAACTCATCTTTGACAAAGCAGGAAAGAATATCCAATGGAAAAAAGACAGTCTCTTTAACAAATGGTGCTGGAAGAACTGGACAGCAACATGCAGAAGGATGAAACTAGACCACTTTCTCACACCATTCACAAAAATAAACTCAAAATGGATAAAGGACCTGAATGTGAGACAGGAAACCATCAAAACCTTAGAGGAGAAAACAGAAAAAAACCTCTCTGACCTCAGCCGTAGCAATTTCTTACTTGACACATCCCCAAAGGCAAGGGGATTAAATGCAAAAATGAACTATTGGGACCTCATGAAGATAAAAAGCTTCTGCACAGCAAAGGAAACAATCAACAAAACTCAAAGGCAACCAAAGGAATGGGAAAAGATATTTGTAAATGACATATCGGGCAAAGGGCTAGTATCGAAAATCTATAAAGAACTCACCAAACTCCACACCCAAAAAACAAATAATCGAGTGAAGAAATGGGCAGAAAACATGAATAGACACTTCTCTAAAGAAGACATCCGAATGGCCAACAGGCACATGAAAAGATGCTCAACGTCACTCTTCATCAGGGAAATACAAACCAAAACCACACTCAGATACCACCTCACGCCAGTCAGAGTGGCCAAAATGAACAAATCAGGAGACTATAGATGCTGGAGAGGATGTGGAGAAATGGAAACCCTCCTGCACTGTTGGTGGGAATGCAAACTGGTGCAGTCACTCTGGAAAACAGCGTGGAGGTTCCTCAAATAATTGAAATAGATCTACCCTATGACCCAGCAGTAGCACTGCTAGGAAATTACCCAAGGGATACAGGAGTGCTGATGCATCAGGGCACTTGTACCCCAATGTTTAGAGCAGCACTCTCAACAATAGCCAAATTATGGAAAGATCCTAAATGTCCATCAACTGATGAATGGATAAAGAAATTGTGGTTTATATACACAATGGAGTACTACGTGGCAAGGAGAAAGAATGAAATCTGGCCTTTTGTAGCAATGTGGATGGAACTGGAGAGTGTTATGCTATGTGAAATAAGTCATACAGAGAAAGACAGATACCATATGTTTTCACTCTTATGTGGATCCTGAGAAACTTAACAGAAGTCCATGGGGGAGGGGAAGAAAAAAAAAAGAGGTTAGAGTGGGAGAGAGCCAAAGCATAAGAGACTCTTAAAAACTGAGCCAAACTGAGGGTTGATGGGGGGTGG
>NW_024412397.1:62044953-62078060 GCF_014898765.1 Herpailurus yagouaroundi
AAGAAAGAAAGAAAGAAAGAAAGAAAGAAAGAAAGAAAGAAAGAAAGAAAACAGATGAATGTAGGGGGATGGAAAAAAGAGGAAGACAAACCACAAGAGACTTTTAATGATAAAGAACAAACTGATGGCTGCTGGAGGGGAGGTGGTCAGAGGATGAGCTAAATGGATGATGGGTATTAAGCAGGGCACTTGTGATGAGCACTGGGTGTTGTATGTAAGTAATGAATCACTAAATTCTACTCCTGAAACCGATATTACACTATATGTTAACTAACTAGAATTTAAACAAAAATTTGAAACAAATAAAAAAAACAGCTATTGAACATGTGGATTTAGGTGAGCTTAGGGTAGAAGCTCTCCTGATTTCTGTTCTACCTCCATCAGGTTGGGGACAGTCCTCATGACATCAGTTTGGCTGTGGCTGTGAGCAGCAGACTAGTCTCTGTTCAGGGACCAGCAATCAGAACCCCACGCCATTTCAACTCCCCACCAGAGACCCACTCCCAACAGCCCAGGAAGACCCCACCCACTTCCCTGGGCCTCCCAGAGTGACCAGCAAAGAGATGCCCAAATGGCATAGCCGGCCAAATATCCTCTAAATCAGTATCTCCCAGTGGTTTTGTTCCCCCAGTCAGTGAAAAAATATTTCAATTCAAACCTTTGACATGTGCATGCTACCAGTCATACTAATATATCATGATCATTATAAAACACACACACAAAACTGATATTTAAAACATTGAGATATAAAATACAAATTTGGGGGGGCCACCTGGGTGGCTCAGTTGAGCGTCTGACTTGGGCTCAGGTCATGATCTCATGGTTTGTGGGTTCGAGCCCCATGTCGGGCTTTGTGGTGAACTCTGCTCAGAGCCTGGAACCTGCTTCAGATTCCATGTCTCCTTCTCTCTCTGCCCCTCCTCCACTCGCGCTCTGTCTCACTCAGTCTCTCAAAAATAAAGAAATGTAAAAAAAATGTTTTAATACAAATTTTTAGAGATGTTTTTTTTTTTTATTTTTTTATGTTTATTTATTTTTGAGAGAGAGAGAGGACGAGAGGTGAAGGGGCAGAGAGAGGGAGACACAGAATCGGAAGCAGTCTCCAGGCTCTGAGCTGTCAGCCCAGAGCCTGACGCGGGGCTCAAATCTACAGACCATGAGATCATGACCTGAGCCCAAGTCAGAAGCTTAACAATCTGAGCCACCCAGGCACCCCTAGAGATGTCTTTTTATTTTCTCCTGGAATTCCAGCAAACCACTGTGCACACTCCACGGGTATATTAATCCACTACAGGCATACCTGTCTTACTGCACTTCACTTTATTGTGCTTCGCAGATACTGTGTTTTTTACAAATTGAAGGTCTGTGGCAACCTTGTGTCCAGTAAGTCCGTCAGCACCATTTTTCTGACAGCATTTGCTGGCTTCATGCCTCTATGTCATATCTTGGTAATTCTCTCAATATTTCAAACTTTTTCATTATTATCGTATTTGTTATGGTGATCTGCGACCAATGATGGCCACTTGATGAAAGGTCAGATGATGGTTAGCATTTTTTAAAGTTTTTTACATTTATTTATTTTGAGAGAAAAAAACAGTGAGAATGGGGGAGGGGCAGAGAGAGAGGGAAAAAGAATGAATCCCAAGCAGGCTCCCCGCTATCAGCACAGAGCCTGATGTGAGGCATGAACTCACCAACCATGAGATCATGACCTGAGCTAAAACCAAGAGTCGGATGCTCAACCAACTGAGCCACTCTGGCGCCCCAATGGTTAGCATTTTTCAGAAGTAAAGTATTTTTAAATTAAGGTATGTGCATATTTTTTTTTTTACATAATGCCTGTGCACACTGAATAGACTACATTAGAGTGTAAACAATCTTAGATGCACTGGGAAACCAAAACATTTATTTAACTCAAATTTTTGCCATATTTGCTCTGTGGTAGTCTGGAAATGAACCTGCAATGTCCCTGAACTCTAAATCTCTCAGTAACCTGGAATCTGGTTAGAAGAAGCAAATACAGTAAAACCTTGCTTTGCGAGCATGGTTCGTTCCGGAAACAAGCTTATAATCCAAAGCACTTGTGTATCAAAGCAAATTTCCCCGTAAGAAATAATGGAAACTCAGATGATTTGTCCCACAACCCAAGAATATTCAGGTAAAAATGATCACAATACTGTAAAGATAGTATAAAATAATAAAGAAAATACGAAGTATAAAGACATAAATTAATCTGCAGTTACCTTTGAAAACCTTCATGGTTGATACAGGAGACCAGAGAGAGGAGGGTTGTTGTGTAGGACTATTTTCACCATCACTAATGGATGTTGACTACAATACAGTATTAATAAACTCTTGTCATACACTGTATTTAATGTAACTGGCAAAAAGGCAGCTGAGGAAAGGGTCTATAACTGCAGGCAGCCTGACTTAGAATGAAGCAAAGCATTCCTAAGCTTACTCTTGCATAGAAAAGCAAAGGACTGTCCATAGGTGCGTCGAAGTGACAGAAAATACACTGGTGCCAGTTGTGGGCACCTTCCAACGTTCTGAAAAATCACTGATTTCTGCCAAACACCGTTGCCTGAGACTGAGCATCTGAGCATGGGAGATGATCACCCACAATCCCAAAGAGAGAGAGGGAGAGAGAAAGAGAAGTGTGAGGGAGACAGAGAAAGAGTGATCATGTGACGTTCAGTGGTACATAGTACTTGCATTGCAAGACATCACTCCTTTATCAAGTTAAAATTTATTAGAAATGTTCGCTTGTCTTGCAGAACACTCATAGAACAAGTTACTCGCAATCCAAGGTTTTACTGTGCATATCTCCTGGGTCTTAGGTTCACCTCAGGGCCCTTTTCTGCATCAATAAAGATACAAAATAACCAAATGCCCAGACCAACTTTGGATTGAACTAGATGTCAACTACCTACATGAATTTCAAGAAAGATATCAATAGAATGATGAAGCTATACGTGTTCACTGAGGGGGGGTGGGAGGTAAAGAGATAGAAAAGAGCACAAATAACAAAAAATTACCTGTAATTCAACTATTAAGAGAACATTGCTTACACTTTAGAATTAATTTTTCAGTGACTTTCTATGCACTGAGTTGTTTCTTTTCACAAGGTGTTGCTGTAGAAGTTCCTTTTTTTCATTTATAATATTTTGTGTGTCTTAAAATTTGTCAACATTTTTCATTGTCATAATGTTGCATAATATATTTAATCTGTATCTGCTCATGATTTTTAAACATTAAAAATTTATGGAAATTTCAAACATACACAAAGTAAAAATAGTATAATGAACCCAAATGTATTCATCACCCAACTTCAACAGTTATAAACATTCTGCTATTCCTATATTATCTGTATCTCTACCCACTTCCCAACACTCCACTAGACTTTAGGGGTTTTGTGGAGGGGTGGGAGGTGGGTTGTGTGTTTGTTGTTGTTGTGTTGGAGAGACAACACATGAGCACTTGAGGGTGGAAGGGGGTGTGGAGAGGGGTAGGTTTGGAGTGGGGCAGAGAAGGGAATCTTAAGCACGTTCCATGCCCAGCACAGAGCCTGGAGCCCAACACGGGGCTCAATCCCCCCACCCTGCGATCATGACCTGAGCCAAAATCAAAGAGTTGGACGCTCAACCAATGAGACACTCAGGCACCTGATTTTTTTTAAGTAAAATTTACATACAACGCACTCTCACATCTTAGTTGTACAATTTTGAAAGATGTATAACCCTACATCCCTATCGTATTGAACCTTCTTCATCCCCCTGAAAATTCATTCAACACTGCCCAACAGAGGCAACCATTGTTATAATTTTTTTCAACTTGAATTAGCTCTTTTCTAGAACTTAAACTAAGCAGAGTATGTGGTCTTTCGTGTTGGCCTTTTTCACTCAGCAAAACGTCAGTGAGGTTCATCCATGTTGTAAAATTCATTAGTAGTTTCTTCTTTTTAATGTTTATTTCTTTTGATAGAGATAGAGAGTGAGAGAGAGAGAGAGCACAAGTGGGCAAGGGGAAGAGAGGAGAGAGAGAGGAGAGAAGCCCAAGCAGGCTCTGAGCTGTCATCACAGAGCCCAACATGGGGCTTGATCTTACAAACTGAGAGATCATGACCTGAGCCGAAATCAAGAGTCAGTAACTTAACCAACTGAGCCATCCAGACACCCCTAGTAGTTTGTTTCTTTCTAGTCAAGAGTAATACTCCATTTTATAACTATCCCACAATTTTTTTAGTAACCATCCTGACGATGGGTATTTGTGTCAAGTCTTTCTGTGGACACAATCTTAAATCTCTTTTGGACGAATATCTAGGAGTGGAATTACTGGCTTAAAAGAATAGTAAATTATTAAGTTTATAAAATAAAACTTCAAAACTTTTTCTAAAGTGATTGGACCATTGTAGTTTCCCACTAGAAAAACATTAGTGTTCTGGTTTCTCCACATCTTCACCAACACTTGGTGTTGAGTATCTTTTTAATTTTAGCCATTTCAGTTGATATAGGCTAAATTATCATTTTGTGGTCGACTAAAGGTGTTGATCACTTTTTCATTTGGTTATTGGCCAAACATTCTCCTTCATAGAGTGTCTAAGTATTTCACACATTTTTTAGGAATCTTATGTTTGTTAGTTTGTGGGAGCTCATTGTCAACGTAACTATTGCAAATACTTCATTTACTCACTTAATAGCATGTTTTGGTGAGCAGTTTTTAATTTTTTGAAGTCCAATTTTTCTTTTATGGTTTATTTTTCTTTGTCCCACACAAGAAATCTGTCTACCCGCATGTCACAAAGATATCCATTTATGTTTTCTTTTTAAAAAGCTGTAGATTTCATACGTAAGTTTACATTTAATCCCCATTTCTTTTGTGTATGTGGTGGGAAGTAGGGAACAGGGCCCATTTTGTTCTAATGTGGACATCCACTTGTTCTGTCACTATGTGTTGAAAAAACTTTTTCCCATTAAATTACTTTGGCACCTTTGCTGAAACCCAATAGACCATGTGAATGTGGGTCTATTTCTGCTCTCAGCATTCTATTTCACTGATATATTTGCCTGTCCTTGTGTGCCACACTATCTTCATTACTGTCTTCTTACAGTGAGTTTTGAAGAAAGGTAATGAAAGTCCTCCAGCTTCGGTCTTCTTTACCAAGATTCTTATGGACAATCTTGGTCATTTGCATCTCCATATCAATTTTATAATCAGCTTATCAACACCTATAAAAATGGCTTCTTGATTATAACTGATATTGCATTGAACCTATAGACCAGTTTGGGGAAAATAACAATACTGAGTCTTTCATGTTGTGCCTCTCCATTTATGTAGGTCTTTAATTCCTCTCAGCAACGTTTTTATAGCTCTCTGTGTAGAAGTTTTTTTTACATCTTTTATCAAATTTATTCCTATTTTGTAGTTTGGGGTTCAACTATAGATGGAATTTTAAAATTTCATGTTCCAATTGTTGTTGTTGTTGTTGCTGTTGTTGTTGTTAGTATATAGTAATATAATTTATTTTTGTATACTGATCTCATATCCATAGACCTGGATAAACTCACATTTTAGTTCTAGAATGCTTTTAAGATTATTCCTTAGTAATTTCTATGTAAACAATTATGTCACTTGGAAATCCAGAGAATATGTTCAATCAACGTTTCATCATGGGGATAAATCCCACTCGATGGTGACATATTATTTTTCTACATTGCTGGGTAACATTTTGAAAACTTTTTTGCATTTATACTGATGAGCAATATTGGCCTAAAATCTCCTGGTCTTATATAAAATCTCCTACATCTGTCAAGTTTTTGTATCAAGGTTGTGTTAGCTTCAAACAAGTCACAGAGTTTTAAATGTTTTTCTTCCTCTTTATTGTGAGAGAGTTTATTTAATATTGGTATTATTATCTCCCTTAAATGTTTTGTAGAATTCACCAGTGATCAGTACTCGGGAGTTTTCTTTGTGGGGACATGTTCAGTAACAACTTCCATTTATTTGCTAGATACACCACTATTCACATTTTGTTTCTTCTTGTATTAATTTTGTTAAATTGCATTTTTCAAAGAATTTGTCTATTCCACCTAAATTGCCAAATGTGTTGATATAAATTTGTCCATAATATTCCTATTTATCATTTTGACATATCTAGTTCCTATAGCATTTTTCCTCCTTTTTTACCTGGTATTGATAATTTGTATTTTCTCTACCCCTTGCTAGGAATTTATTACCCTTATTGAACTTGTCTAAGAACTATGGCTCACTCAAAAGTTGGTTGTTTGATTTCAAATATTAGGGGATTTTTAGATACCTTATTGCCCTTCTGACATAATTCCATTGTGGTCAGAAAGCACGCTCTAGAAGACTTCTAGTGTTTTATAATTTGGTGATAGGGTTTTTGGTCTAGTTCTGGTCTATCTTGGTGATCATTTCACTTGAACCCGGGAGGAGCATTTTGCAATTGTTGGATATAGTGTTCTATAAATATCAGTTAGATAAATGTGGCTTGGGATGTCATTAGGACCTTTCAGTTTTTTCTGTTAATGAGACAAGCATGTTCACCTAAGATTGTGGATTTTTTACTTCTCTATGTTTTGTCAGCTATAACTTCATGCATTTTGAAGCTCTGTATATATATTTATATTTGTTATGTCTTCCTGATGTACTGGTCCTTTCATCATGATGAAGTAGTGCTCTTTATTTTCAGTGAACCTCCTTATCTTGAATGCTATGTTGTCTGGTATTAATGTAGCCATTCCAGGTTCCTCATGACTCATATTTCCATATGTAGTGAGTTAAGCAGTGTCTCTCCACAATTTGTGTCCCCCTAAAGCCCTAGAACATGGCCTTACTTGGAAATAAAATCTTTGCAGATTATCATTAAGGGAGGGATAGAGATCAAATCATATTAGATTAGGGTGGGCCCTAAACCCAATGAGACCATGTTTATAAGAGACAGAAAAGGACACTCAGAGATGCAGGGCAGAAGGCAAGTGAACACAGAGGCAGAGACTGCACAGTTGCTGCCACAGTCAGTAGGCACCAGGAGCCACGAGAAGCTGGAGGAGGCCAGGAAGGACTTTCCCCTAGAGCTGCAGAGAGAACGTGGCCCTGCCAACACCTTAATTTTGACTTCTGACCTTCAGGACTGTGAAAGAACGAACATCTGTTGTCTTAAACTTCTCAGCTTGTGGTAATTTGTTCCTGCAGCACTAGGAACCTCACACACCATCTATACATTTTCCCTTCTTTTTACTATCTACCTACTTGTGTCTGTGTTTACAGTGTGTTCCTTATAAACAGCAGAAAGTTGGATCTTCTTTATTCACTCTGACATTCTCTGTCTTTTAATTAAAAGGTTTAGTCCACTTACATTTACTACAATAGTTGGATTTACATTAGCCATTTTGCTATTTGTTTTCTATTTGGTTCATTTGTTAGTTCCCTTTGTTTCTTCTTTCTTTGGGCTTAATTGAATACTTCTTGGTATTTCAGTTTGTTCCCCAATTAGCTTTCTAGGTATCCTAATTTTCACTATTTTTTACTGGTTTCTCTAGCGCTACATTGTGCAAAATGGTAGCCACTATCCACATGTTACCATTTACATTTATTTTGATAAATTATTGAAGTATAATTGACATACAGTGTTCTATTCATTTCAGGTGTACAACACAGTGATTTGACAATTCTATACATTATTCACCACGGCAAGTGTAGTCACCATCTGTCACCATACAATGTTATTACAATATTATTGACTATATATTCCGCATGATGTACCTTTCATCCCCATGACTTATTCATTTTATAACCGGAAGTTTGTACCTCTTAATCCTCTTCACCTAGTTTGCCCATCTCCTCACCCTCCTCCCCTCTGGCAAACATGAGTTCTCTGTATTCAAGAGTCTGTTTTTTTAATTAATGAAAATTAAAATTGAGTTCTCCAGTGACAATAGCCACATTTCAAGTGTGCAGGAAGTAAATACGACTAGTGGCTACCTTAGGGAGCAATGCAGATATAGAACATTTTTATCAGTGCAGAAAATTCTATTGGTAGCTTATCATAATCTACTTATGGTTAATATTATACTACTTTCCATAAAACATTAGAACTTTGTGAGAGTATAGTCCCTTGCCCACACCGCTCTTTGTAACATTTCCATAGATTTCACCTGAGTGCATTATAAATCCACAATACACTATTAATAATTTTCCTTAAATAGGTGTGTTTATAAAAGAAATCTTAAAAAGAAAAATACAGTCTTCATATTTACCATTTATGCTGATCTTTATATTTCCTCTGGATCTGAGTTATCATCTAGTGTCACATCCCTTTAGCCTGAAGACTCCCATTTGGCATTTTTCCACAGCACAGGTCAGCTGATGTTTAGCCTCTCTTATTTTCCTTAATCTTATTTTTTTCACTTTTATTCTTGAAGTATAGCTTCAAAAGATATAAAACAGTCAGTTGGTAATATTTCTCTGTATCTCAGCACTTCAGCCATGCTGTCCTGCTGCCTTTCAGCATCCACCGTTTCTGATGAAAAGCCAGCATGTTTCATATGCTGCTTTTTATACATAATGTCTCTGTTTTCTTTGGCTACTTTTATTCTCTCATCTCTCTTCATATTTGAAGGTTCACTGAGGTTTCTTGGATTTGCAAATTAATGTTGTCTCATCAAATATCAGAAGTTTGGGGCCATTACTTCTTCAGATATTGTTTCTATCCCAATTTCTATCTATTTCTAGGACTTTAATTGCTCTTAGTTTAGACCACATAGTATTGATCAACAGTCCTCAGAGGATCTGCTAGTTTTTCTTCAGTTGTCTTTTCCTCTCTGTTCTTCAGATTGGATCATCTCTATGGATAGATGTTTAATTTCATCAATGTGTTCTTCTATCTTCAACCGGCTGGGAAGCCCATCCAGTGATTTTGTTTATTTCAGTTGTTGTATTTCTGAGTTGTATTATTTCCATTTGCTCCCCTTCTACAGTTTCGGTTTCTCTGTTTCAATTCTCCATGGGTTGCTTCATGATGTAGACATCTTCTTTTAACTCTCTGAACATGTTTTTAATTGCTACTTTAAAACCCTTGTCTGCTGACTGTTACATCTGGTTCATCTAGGCATCAAGTTATATTATTGCTTTTTTTCTTAACTATGGGTCACATTTTTCTGTCTGGGTGCTTGTCTAATGCTCTTCATTGGATGCCAGGAATTATAAATGGTATCTTGTAGAGACTTTGTTTTCTGTTGTATCTCTCTACTGAGTGATTTTTGTTTTGTTTTGTTTTGTTTTGTTTTGTTTTGTTTTGTTTTGTTTTGTTCTCTAACCCAGTAATTGTGTTGGACTCAAACTCTACCTGTCCTGAAGAAAGAAGACCATGAAATCTTTGCTCTGTCCCTTTGTATATTTTAGGTGTTTTTGTCAGGCCCCCAGGGTCTCCTCCTGCATTATTGTTTAATAGTCAGCCAAAGATTTGAGTGGATTTTATATACAGATTTGTGGGGCTCACATTTTTAAAGTTCCCTCCCTTCTAGGATTTCACTACTAACTTTCTGGCTGTTTCCCAAATTCTATTCTCTAACATCTCAAGCCCATAAGTAGGCCCAGCTTCACAGGCAAAGTCACACAGGACTTCAGGCCTGGTTTAATATTCTGTTATTGTCTTCAAATTAAATTTGCAACAAGGGGCATAGGATTTTCATTTTGCCCTGGACCCCATAATTGTGGCTTTCTGCTGCCCACTGATTACAGATTGGGAAATGTCCTCAAGCAAAAAGCCTTAAAATCGCAAATCTTATCCATCATATTTATCTTTCAAGGGTAGATTCATCCTGGTTACTCTCTAGTACATTCAAATGGGAGATATTTTTAATTGATTAGTCCAACTGAGTTGGTTCCTCTGCCATTCTATTGCAACCATGGTTTTGAACAAGGGGCAATTTTGCCTAAGTACATATTTGGCATAACTGGAGACATTTTATTGTTGTTGTCGCCACTGAGGAAGAATCCTACTGGCATCTACTGGGTAGAGGCCAAGGATGTTGCTAAACATCCTACAATACACAGGACAGCTCCCCGCCACAACAAATTATCTAGCCACCAAAGTCAATAGTGCCAAGGTTGAGAAATCTTGTATTATAGGAAATTAGTCCTCTTTCATTTTTAATGGATACATTATTACCACATTCTTGAGGATGTATCATTGTTTAATCAATCCTCTATAACTATACATCATACTATTCAAATATAGCTCCAACTGGGGTGAGAAATGCCACTTTCATCAACTGAACATAATTTCCATACAAAGACCTTAGACATAATGTTTCACTACATCTAATTTGGTTTGCTCTTAGGAAGTCCGGAGGAAAATGGATTCAGACTGAAATAATCATATTGGCATCAGTTAAGATAAACATAAAATTACACCCTAAATTAACATGCTATAATTTTACATTTACTTTAGAGTCCCCTCATAATTTCTATTTTCAGATTCACAATCATTCTTTGACATTAGAAATTGCTTACTGATATGACTCAATTATTCATGAATTAAAAATCAGCCTTGCATTAGAAAACATTAAATTTAATTAACAATGATATATAAGTATTAAATATTCTAATTGATCTTATGCGGAGAACATGTAATCAATTTTGTATAATTGATATGTAATTAAAAGTGTTGAAAGAAATTGAAATGTGGGCACAATGGGCACAACAGTTTTTCCTAAGAGTCTGTTAATAAGAGTTCAAGAATTATTTTCAGTTTATAATATTGGGTACCAATAGAAAACATTGTCTTCTAGCTCCTCTTTTAAATAAATTCTTAAATGTGAGTGAATTCTCATTTAGATACAAATTAATTTATGTAATTTAAAAATCGAGGGGCACCTGGGTGGCTCAGTCAGTTGAGCATCTGACTTCAGCTCAGGTCATGATCTCCTTGTCAGTGAGTTCAAGCCCGGCATTCGGCTCTGTGCTGACAGCTCGGAGCCTGGAGCCTGTTTCGGATTCTGTGCCTCCCTTGTTCTTTGCCCCTTCCCTGCTCACGCTCTGTCCCTCTCTGTGTCTCAAAAATGAATAAACATTAAAAAAATTAAAATCTACGTTTTCTATTTTCACCTGCCTTAAATATATAAAATGTTATCCGTCTCTTGTGATACTAGTTGACAAGGTTTAGCTAATAAGTACAACAGGAAAGGAATTGGTATATATTCCTCAGGTCTCCGTTCAAATATCCCTTCCTCTGAAAGGCCTTCCCTGTATCATACACAAACTTTTTTTCCCTACCAATTTTTTTTTTGAAGTATAATTAACATACAGTGTAGGGTCATCTGGGTGGCTCAGTCAGTTAAGTATCCAACTCTTTTTTATGTGTGTATTAAGTATAATTTATTGTCAAATTGGTTTCCATACAACACCCAGTGCTCATTCCAACAGCTGCCCTCCTCAATGCCCATCACCCATTTTCTCCTCTCCCCCAGCCCCCATCAACCCTCAGTTTGTTCTCAGTATTTAAGAGTCTCTTATGGTTCGCCTCCGTCCCTCTCTGTAACTTTTTTTTTCCCTTCCCCTTCCCCATGGCCTTCTGTTAAATTCCTCAGGATCCGCATATGAGTGAAAACATACAGTATCTGTCTTTCTCTGCCTGACTTATTTCACTTATCATAATACCCTCCAGTTCCATCCACGTAAGCATCCAACTCTTGATCTCAGGGCCGTGAATTCAAGTCCCATGTTGGGTTCTGCATTGGCCGTGGAGCCTACTTTAAAAGAAAAAAAAAAAAAAAGAAAGAAAGAAAAGAAACACTGTCATATTAGTTTCAGGTGTACAATATAATGATTTAACAATTGTATACATTATCCGTGCTCATCATGATAAGTTTATTCTTCAATCCACCTCACCTATTTCACCCATCCCCACCATCAACCTACCTCCTCTCTACTATGCCCCAGTGTGTTCTCTGTATTTAAGAGTCTGGTTTTTTGCTTGTCTCTTTTCTTCTTTGTTCACTTGTTTTCTTAAGTTCCACATATGAGTGAAATCATATGGTATTAGTCTTTCTCTGATTTATTTCACTAGGTCCATCCATGTTGTGAATGGCAAGATCTCCTTATTTTTTATGGCTGAGTAATATTCCAGTGTGTGTGTGTGTGTGTGTGTGTGTGTGTGTGTGTGTGTGTGTGGTATTATTTTTCTTAAAGTTTATTTTTAATTTGAATGTTTATTTTTGAGAAGGAGAGCACAAGAAGGGGAGGGGCAGAGAGAGAAGGAGACAGAGGATCCGAAGTAGGCTCTGTGCTGACAGCAGAGAGCTTGGTGTAGGGCTCGAACCCACAAACCATGAGATCATGACCTGAGCCAAAGTCAGACGCTTAACCAACTGAGCTACCCAGGCACCCTAAAGTTTATTTTGAGAGACTGAGAGAGAATGAGTGGGGGAGGGGCAGAGTTAGAGGAGAAGAAAGAATCCCAAACAGACTCCACACTATCAGCACAGAGTCCCATCGCCCGGCGGCGCACGAGGGAGGGGGCTCGAACTCACAAACTCTGAGATCATGACCTGAACCAAAATCAACAGTCAGACACTTAACTGACTGAGCCACCCAGGAGCCCCATAATCTGTGTTTTTATAAGAGGACCAAAGGAAAAGAGTGGAAAAAAACGTATTTGGCCTTTTGATTCCTAATGCTGAGGCAAAGTGAAGGGGCTTTTTTTTTTTAAGTATTTTGTTTGTTTGAGAGAAAGAGAACATCCCAAGCAGACTCTGTGCTGTCAGCACAGAGCCCAATGTGGGGCTCAATCTCATGAACCATGAGATCATGACCTGAGCTGAAATCGAGAGTTGGATGCTTAACTGACTGAGCCACCCTGGTGCCCCATAATTTGAATTTTTAAAAGAGGACCAAAGGAAAAGAAGAGTGGGAAAAAAAAAAAAGCTGCATTTGGTCTTTTGATTCCTAATGTTGAGAAAAAATAAAAGTTTCTTTTTTCAAAGTATTTTGGTTTTGTTTATTTTGAAAGAGAGAGAGAACATCCCAAGCAGATTCTAAATGTCAGCACAGAGCCCAACACGGGGCTCAATCCCATGATCCATGAGATCGCAACCTGAGCTAAAATCAAGATACATATATGATATATAGTATGAAAATATATATGTATACATACATAATGGAATACCATATATTATACTGTATTACTATATAATATATATGTATATATCTATTACAACTTCTTTATTCATCTATTGATGGACACTTGGGTTGCTTCCATATCTTGGCCATGGTAAACAATGCTGCTGTAAACATAAGGGTGCATGTATCACTTTGAATCAGGGTTTTCCTTTTCTTGGCCTCCCTTCCCAATTTAAACTGGGCCTTATAACTTCTTAGAGAACCCTGTTCTTTCCCTTAACAGCATTTGCATAATTTGAAATGTATAATAAATGTATTAAGTTGTGTGTGTATGTGATTGAACATATTTCTACCTCACTAGTGTATAAACACAAGGACCCATGTCTTTTGCCTCACCAGATACGAACCAGAATGCCTAGCATATTGTCAGTGCTTGCTAAATACTAAATAAGTGGATGGATAACAGGGAGGATGGGTCAGTGAAGGAGTAGTGAGAATGACAGAGATAAATTTTGTTTTTGTTTTCTCAAGTTAGATTTTCTATAGCCTCTTTCTTCTACTACTCAAAGATCTAAAATGCAGCCAATTTGGGGGAAATTGGGGGGGTTGTTAGATCCAAAACATTACATGGTATATACATTTGTTATTAATGGGGCCTTGAAATAAATGTGAATCTAGATCTCCCAATTTCCTTCTTTAAAAACTTAATCAAATGTAATATTTACACCGAGTGCCAATTGGTACAGCATACACTTGTTACATGCTGTGTCGCATTTAGCAGACCAATCTGCTGTATTAACGGGATTTATATTAGATATATTTAACCATCAGTTGTAATATTTCATGTCATTTTGCTGGAAATTAAGGACCACATATTATAGCAGAGTTCTTAAAAGCTAACAGAAATCTTCATCTGTTGCAAATGATCTATAAGATGATGGATATTAAAGGGGAAACAACGGAAACTGGGGATTTCTGGGAGGTTGTAGCCATAGGAGGCCTGGAGAAAGGGCACTCCGTCTGGATGTGCCTCTGCTCCTCTCTGCCCTATACTGTGGATCAACAAATAGTATACAGAGTGCAATTTCATAACTCGTCCTAGCAAATAAAAATAGCATATGACAATTACACGTTCTCCTTTTCAGTGTTTTCTTAAGTGTAGTTGTTAAAAATGATGTCACGGACCTCCTGATGTGGAGATTTTGTCGACACCAAAGCCATAATAGAATTACGGTAAGGACCAAAAGTGTGTAGACATGTCTGCATGCGTGTAAAATGTAAGTGAGCAGAAAAAGGCGAGGCAAGGTGCGGCAATCTCTGCAGGGAATACATCCGGCAGTTCTAGATCTGAAAGCTAGCATCTCCATCGCTCTCTCCGGCTTCCCGTTCTCTTTTACCACTATCCCAGATTTTAAGTGCTGCAATGGCAGCTCTGGGTGGTGACGGCACCACCACCGCCACTGCGGCACTGTCCGCAGCTGCACGCCGGACTCGGGCAACCGTATTTACGGTATCGAAGTCCCGAGCGCGAGGCGGTGCCTGCCGTCTCGGGGGCCGGGCCAAGGCGGCGATATTTACCGTAATCTGAGTGGACCAGGCGGTAGGATTTACGGTGCAACCAGCACGGCTGCAGTATTTACGGTAACGAGGGTCGGCCCTGGCGGCGGTATTTACGGTAACGGGGGGCCGGCCCCGGTGGCGGCTTTTACGGTAACGGGGGACGGCCCGGAAGGCGGTATTTACGGTAACGGGGGCCGGGCTCGTGGAGGCCCGTCGGCGCGGCCGGCTCGCCGCGTTATCAGGTGATCTCCAGCCCGGGCGGCTGCCACCCCCTGCACCCGGCGGAAAATGCAAAATGGCCCTCCGGGACAGTGAGGGGCCGTGGCCCTCGGCCCGGGCCCGCCGCACCCCCAGCCCGCAGCCTGCGGGCGGTAGCGCCGCGCCGGGTGCGGGTGCAGCCCCCTCCCGCCCCTCCGCGGGGGCCCCGGCGTGAGCCCCGAGCGCCCCGCGCCCTCGCGTCCACATGGGTCTGTGCTACAGTCTGCGGCCGCTGCTCTTCGGGGACCCGGAGGACGTCCCCCACGCCGCCTCGGAAGCGCCTGCGGAGGACGCGCGGCCCGGCCCGGTGCCGGCCCCGACCCCGGCCTCGGCCCCGACCCCGGCCTCGGCCCCGACCCGGCTAGGGGGAGGCGCGGCCCAGACCCCTCTCCCTCGGGGCGCCGGCGAGAGCCCGGCGTGCACGCGGCCCAAAGCCGCCCCGAAGAAGGAGCGGCGACGGCGGCCGGAGCAGCTACGCGCGGAGGAGCGCGAGGCGGAGCGGGAGGCGAGGAAGGTCAGCAGGAACATCGACCGCATGCTCCGCGAGCAGAAGCGCGACCTGCAGCAGACGCACCGGCTCCTGCTGCTGGGTAGGTGTCGTCGGCGCGCGCCCCGCCCCGGCCGGGCGCGGGGCCCGGGTCCTTCCGCACCCGGTGGGCTACGGTCGCAGACGTGTGCGGGGCGGGTGGTCGGGCTGAAATCGTCGCTAGGTCGACTTTTACACCGACAGTATTTACATCCGTGATTTGGCCGAGAACACACTGCCGGCCTTAGCTGCCTTCCACACCTTGTGATTTGGGCCATTTGCCCATTTAAATATTACTAATTAATGAGCTTCTCTGGGAATTTTCCCCCCTCAATTGATTTGCTTCCCCGGCCTGAGATCCACAGGGATGGCTAATTTCTCATTTCCTGCAACGGTGTAGTCACGCTGCACTTTGTTTTAGGAACACAAATGGCAGGAGACTGGAAGGCCTTTTAGCGTGACCGCAAAGCTTTATTCCAATCGCAGAATTAGGGCAGAGTTGTCGGTGGGTGTGGCTTGTAGAAGTAACTTCAACAGCTGAAGATGTGGCACTTCTATTTCATTGAGTAATTGCAGCCCTAGTGCTCTCGGAACGTTTGCTTCTCTTTCAGAACCAGAAGCAGAATAGCGTGACAGGCTCCCCGAGAGCTGTGCGTGGTGCTAACTGCCTGCAAGAAAGCGGGCACCAAGTCACCAGCGTTTTAAAGGAACAAACTGCTACACGGTTTGCTAGGATTTTCTCAAAGCTTTAGCTGTAGCAAGATAGCAGTGCTTCTCCAAGTTAACACCCGGAAAGCATTTTCTATGTACTCTACTGGAGAATAAAAATAAATAAATCCTTTAAAATTTTTAAAAAATCATGAATTCCTGATGCTGCTTGACGCCTTTTAAATGTTAAGGCAAGGGGCGCTTGGGTGGCTCAGTTGGTTAAACCTTGAATCTTGGTTTCAGCTCGTCATGATCTCACCCTTTGTGAGTTCAACCCCGTGTTAGAGCAGAGCTTGCTTGGGATTCTGTCTCCCTCCCTCCTTCTCTGTCTCTCTCTCTCTCTTTCCTCTGCCCCTCCCCTGCTCGTGTTCTCTCTACCTCTCTCTCTCAAAATAAATAAATAAAATTTTTAAAAAATATATGTTTATTTAGTTTTTGAGAGAGAGAGACAGAGTACAAGCAAGGGAGGGGCAAAGAGAGAGGGAGACAGAATCCGAAGCAGGCTCCAGGCTCTGAGCAGTCAGCACAGAGCCCCATGTGGGGATTGAACTCACGAACTGCTAGATCATGACCTGAGCTGAAGTCAGATGCTTAACCAACTGAGCCATCCAGGCACTCCTAAATAAATAAACTGCTTAAAAAAATAAGTTGTAAGGCAAAAAATGTAATTAATATGTGGGCTTTTGACCCAAATTGTATGAGATAATAAAGAAAAAAAAACTGTTTACTTCTGTGCTCTGTTATGCATAGGAAAAGAACCCGTTCCATGACTTAAGATACCTGGTTATAAATGAAGGTGGCCTTTTTAACATTTAGAGAACCAATTAAGTCTTCAATTTGAAAGAGCTCACTTAACTGCAAGAATGACTAGTTAAAACAACACAACCCTAGCTGCTGTATCCTGGTGAGATATCTGAATTGTAAAATAAAATCAAATGGGGGGGGGGGCGGTTGGTGAGAGAGAAACAGAGAAGAAAAAACTAAACAAGCAAGCAGGTTACCTGAACAGGGAAAAGGACCACATCAGAAGCAGAGTTCTCATCAACAGTGCTAACTTCTACACTATGACAGAGCAGCGTTTCCACAGTTCCGAAAATATGGAATTGTAATCTTAGAATTTCATATCTCATTAAACTGTTGTTTGTGTATGAGGGTAAAATAGATTTTCAGAAATGCAAGTGCTTAAAGCATGCTCCCACCCACTTATTTGTCTGGAAGGAAATTGATGTCAAATTGCTCAAGCCAAAATTTGTAAGTGCATCAGATTAAGATAACTCAAAAAGGAGAGGATTGTGGTCGCAAGAAATAAGAGAAGAATAAAATAAGGTCTAGGGTGGTGGCAATGTAATGTTTTAATGTGATTGTGCAGTTGAACAAATTTTTTAAAAAATAAAAGGATAGGTGAAGCAGAGCTTCTCTGATATATATATAAAAATGAATAAGCTTATGATTCTTTGAAGAGAAACTGGGAGATCTATCTAATGAAGGGGTTGATGTGCGCCAAAGAACTAACTTCTAGTAACACATATTGAATGCCTATCCTCTTTAAAGATATTGTCTCATAGCCTAATGTAACTTGTATATCAATCTCATATTGAAAATGGTGTTGAACCAAACGACTCACCCTTTGGGGGAAAAATACATTGTATCTGTCACCCAAAGAGGTCAACATTAAAACATATACTGTTGCATCAGGTTGACATGGTTTATCAGATTTTGTATAGATTTGAGTTAAACTGAGAAGGGTTCTTGGTTTTGTTAGGATTTAGAATGGATTTAGCTGGAAAACTTTGAATCAAAAGCATGATTTACTGACCACTCATGTCCTCAAATGTTTGTTTTGCTGCTATTGTGTTGAGTAGCCATTTATCTTGCTTGCGGAACCCCATTTACTTATTCCGGAATGTGCATCAGAGAACTCACAGGCTCAGGAAGGACACATGCGCTTCAGGGCCCTTCCTTACTCCATGCTCCCTGGTCCAAGGCTGTCCCATCTTCCATGTTGACATCTCCTCCAGGAGACATGCCCACAGTCCTCCATGGGAATAAATGTTTAACTCACTCGTGTCCATATTGAATTCTATTTGCATCTCTTGTTTGGCACTTTGTTACAGTCCACAGGACGTCATGGGTGCTTTGATGCATGCTGATGCCCCCCTGGCTCCATGCCGATGACCTGGGCTTTGTTTCTTGCACAGGACTTAGCACCCCACATTGTGCTAAGAGCACTAGAGTCTGGGAGCCAATGTGACCCATGAGGGCTTAACAACAAGAGGGATGTAATTCCATTGTAACCTTTAGATGAAGCATTCTTTCAGGCATGGGGTGGCTGGATTTTAAGAGGGTGCAGCGACGGTGTGGAGATAAGATGGAGGTTCCAGTTAGCAGGCCACAGATCCAGAAAGGATCCTGGAGTCAGAGCTAGAGCAGTGGAGCAGGAAAGGGGAGGGAATGGTCTCAGAGAAGTGGGCACATGTCAGGTGCGTAGGGTGGACCATGGGGAGGAGTTCTCAGAGAACTCTGTTCTCCAGAGCATGAGCTGTATATGAGTAGGCTTGAACTGCCATAACAAGTACCAAACAACAGCCAGTTATTTTCTCACGGTTCTGGAGGCTGGAAGTCCAAGTCTGAGGTGCAGCAGATTTTGTTTCCTTTAGACCTCTCTTCCTGGCTCGCAGATGGCCACCTTCTTGCTGTGTCCTCACATGGCCTTTCTTCTGTACACCTGTACACAGGGGAGATGGAAAAATCAGATTAGAGACCCACGCTATGACCTCATTTAACCTTAAGAACCTCCTTAAATGCCCTGTCTCCAAATATAGGCTCTTTGGGGGTTAGGGCTTCAACTTATGAATGAGAGGTAGGGGGAGGGGCACAATTCAGAAGGAGGTTTCAGAGACAGACCACGCTCTGACTACAAGGGACCGTTGTGTCCTAGCTTCATCCCACTGTTGCCTTGTGAGAACTCAGGCCCACTGTTGCCAGCTCTTCTGAATTTCCGAAACAAGATGAAAATGCCCATTTTCATCTGACGCCTACTTATTTTTAAGCATTGGCTCAAATTAATAAAACACAACCTGTGTGCCTGATGCAGTCCACAGGCCACCAGTTCTTATCTCTGATCTCTATCCCAAGCAACACAGACGTTTCTAGGCTCCAGTGGCAGCGGCCCTGGGTCTACACCGATGAAAACACGGTTGACAAAACTGAAGGTAGGATCAGAATATTTATCCAAACACCTTGAGCAAGGAAAGCTACATTCACCATTGTCCGAGAGAATTTTTCTACCACTGAGCTCATGGGGTTATCATATAGTAGATGCCACGGTCTTTTCTTCCACAGCTTTTGTTGACTCTGATGTGAACCTTGTTCACCACATGCCTGTTGGGGCAGAGCCGTCATGTACGGCCCAGCTACTCATTTGATACTATTCCTTTTCCAGATTGTTACTCAATTTTCCAATTCTCAGTGGTGGGTAGGATTTATGTTTTTTTTGCTGTATTCAACTATTTCCTGTCCTGTGTTTGTATGATTGGTACTTCTGTGCCAGAAATACACCTTTCACCAGGGAAGCAATGCCTTTGGGGCATTTGCTGATTTCCCTCTGCGCCGGGCTGTTAGTACAAACCAGAATGACCTCAGTCCAAGTGTTCAGTTGTTCCAAGAGGAGGCGGTTGGTATAGTCACAGAAACGTGGAATATTCTCCACTGTAGTGTTTTGATCACTTGTTTTTTTGTTTGTTTGTTTGTTTTCAAATAAATGGCTGGGATTTTTTTTCTTTTTTGTAATAATTTTTGTTCATGTTTATTTATTTTTGAGACAGAGACAGAGTGTGAGCAGGGGAGGGGCAGAAAGAGGGAGACACAGAATCCGAAGCAGGCTCCAGGCTCTGAGCTGTCAGCGCAGAGCCCGACACGGGGCTCGAACCCACGGACTGTGAGATCATGACCTGAGCTGAAGTCGGATGCTTAACCGACTGAGCCACCCAGGCGCCCCTGGGTTATTTTTTCCCCCCCTTAATTCATGGTAATGCATACAGTGGCCAAGATAGCCATTGAGTTGTGCAGTAGACTTGAGGTTCGTGGCTGTCTGCGGCACATCCTCGTCAACTCGCTGCCTGCCTTTTGCCCCAGCTTCCCGTAGGAGCGTGGCTCTGAAAGTCAGTAGAAGTCCCAGATAACCTGACTACACCTTCACTTTCCTAAAGTCACAGAAGCGTCACACTTCCTTACAGCCTTGGAAGGGGATGTCATGCCCTTATGGTATTTTAGTCACAACTTCTGTATCATGCTACTGTTTAATTCATTAACTACAGTTTTACAGGCTTGACACTGGCATTGTTTACATGAAGCCAGATTTCATTCCCAGAATTCAAGCTGTTCTTTGACCTGTCAAAACACCGGAAGGTCAGAGCACTCAGTCAAAGCTGCTTTCTTTGACTTGGGTCGTAGTCAGCTCTGGCTGTGAAAACACCACAGACAAGGTGGCTTACACCACAGAAATTAATTTCCTCACAGTTTGCAGAGGCTGGAAAGTCCAGGTTCAACATCCAGCAGAATTCGATGTCTGAGGAAGTCTCCCTTCGTGGCTTGCAGATGGCTGCCTTCTCGAATGCTCTGTCATGGCAAGAGAGGGCGCTGGTCTCCCTTCCTCTTATGAGGACACCAACCCTATTGGATTAGGGTGCCACCCTTATGACCGCCTTTAACTTTACTCCTAAAAACCCTGTCTTCAGATAGTCATGCTCAGAAACACAGCTTCAACATATGACTTTTGAGGGGACACCGCTCAGTCCATAATGACTTGCAAACCCATTCATGTTTATACAGATGATTAGTACTGGCTCTGAAACTGGTCTCAAACTAGATGTCAACTACTGTGATTGTGTCACTGGAATATGTAAGTCTTTTTATGAATACTCTCAAAACTTGGGGATATACTTATGATCCACTAAAAGATGCATGGTGTTTAAGAACATGGCATTGGAGTCAGACAAAAATTTTGTTTGAAATCCCAACATACCCATTTACCAGCTATGCGACCGTAGGTGAGGGCTGCAGTTTCTATATCGATAATAATCCTGATGCCACATGCTTACTGACAGGATTAATTGAAATTAGTTGAAAAAAAAAAAAGTATGTAAACTTACTTGGCATAGAGCTTAGCACCTGGTGAAGACTCCATAAATTGGCACAATCTCTGAATTCTATATTAAGTGGAACCACTCCTCCCTGTAATACCCATACTCTAAATTGTAAACTAAATAGTAACACGAGATCACACAGTCTAAAAACACTAATCCCATTCCAGATTCACACAACCTCTCTGTAATGGAGCCCAGGATTCCAACCCAGCAGTCTGGCTTCACTGCACCACACTGGCAAACAGCCAGCTGGAGAAGGTTGCAGTGGTCCAGTCAAGAGAGGTGAAGAAGTGAATGCAGGCCGGTGTAGTAACAACAAAGAGGAAGGGCCAGAGGGGATCGAGATATAGGCAAAGTAGAATCCACCAAATCTGGTGACCGAGGAGGTGGTGGAAAGGGGGGGCAGCGGGGGGGCGGGGGGGGGGGGCGCGAGTCTTGGTGAAATCTTAGATTTCTCTCTCGGGCAATATGGCAATGGCACCCCCTACGATAGGGGACTTAGGAGGAAGAGAGAGGCGGAGTGAAAGAACAATGAGTTGCGCTTGGAATGTGTTGAAGGTGAGTCACCCATGAGAAGCCGGTGGGCATTCTCTGGGAAGCAATAGGCCCTGGGGGAGGGGATGCCACCCCAGGAGAATATTCAGAGTAGGAGAAGGGCCCAGGACAGGGCCCCAGATCAGAAGAGTGTTGCAGAAGGAAAGGTATAAAGAATAACAAAGACATCTGGGAGAAGCCAAGGAGTTTCAGCTGGGAGTTCAAAGATAATTAGGACCAAAAAGGAATCCCCAGCGTTTTTCACTTTATGCAAAGGTGGTACAGGAGGCTGGAGACAAGAAGGCAGGAACAGTGCAACTGTCACAGAGCCCATTCTGGGGAGGACAAGACAGCAGTGACCACAACTTTCAACGTGGGCCTTAAGGAAAGGGTTTGGAAGGATCCAAATGAAATTGCAGGATGTGTACAGGTGATTGCCTCCTGCAGGTGAAGAGAAAGACGTGGGGAAAGGAATGATCAGGTGTTTGTGCTCACAAGGGTTCCTGAGAGAACCCCGGGGCTTGCCTAGCACTCCCGTGAGTCTGCTGTCTCGCATTCAGGTGTGTGGGCCCTGGGGGGGGGGGGCCCCCCCCCCCCCCCCCCCCCGCCTCTACCCCAGGTAACTGTTCTCTTGACATTGTCAGACACATTTGCAATCTAGAGTGAAATTCTTCAGTGGCAAGCAGGTTGTTCAGTTCAGTTGAAACCAAAAGATCAAGCAAATTCTCTAGCTAATTCGGTCTATGAAAAGTTTCCAAGTGTAAGCATTTTCAAAGGTAAGACCTAACTACGAGGGCCTCAAATCAGCTCATGACTTTGAAAGATAAGCAGGAGCTTGTCAAAACCCCACGACATCAATAAAGCAATTGGAGTAAACAAAGAACCCTGAATGATTGTTCCTTACCCCACAGCACCCAGAATAATTGACTTCATGTCTACATTTATTAATACTCAGTTATTTTTTTGGTTGGTTTCAAGCCAAAACAAACTCTTTAAACTGAAAAAAAGAGAAGAGAATCAGACTGTCAGCTGAAGCAGTGATTCTAATTCTATTTAGGGACAGTGAAAACTGCCTAGTGTTTTAAAATTTCCTTACTAGGGATGAATAGACAGAGCACAGAGGAATTTTAAAGCAGCTAAACTACTCTGTATGATGCTGTAATGATGGATACAGGTCATTATCTATTTTTCCAATGGATACAACACCAAGGATATACAACACCAAGGATAAGCCCTAATATAAACTATGGACTTCAGTGGATAAAGATGCATCAGTGTTGGGTCATCAGCTGTAACAAACAAACCACCCTGTTGATCTAGGAATGTCAGTGGTAGGGGAAGGCTGCGGGGAAGGCGGGCAGGGGGATATGGGAAGTCTCTATACTCTCCAATTTTGCTGTGAATCTAAAACTACTCTAAAATTAGATCTTTTTTTAAAATTCCCTTAATAGAAAAGGAGAAAAATTCTTATCCCTGAATTAGGATCCCAAGAGGAAGAGCCCAGGACCACAAGCATCAGGCCCTCCTCTTAAAAAGCCCAAAAAGTTGACCAAAGCAGGAGAGATCGTGTCTCATTACCAAAAGCTATGGCTTATGCATAAAAAAGCACCACTTGAATACATTTCCTCCTGCAGTACTAGGGGGTAAATTATTGGCAACCAAGAAGGCTTTTAGAATGCAATCCAGCCCCTCCGCAGTGTGGGGAGTAGCATGCCGCGCCCTAGACCTCCAGGCGGCCTCGCATCTGCTCTGTAGGGCTGCCCGATCTCTGTGTCCTAGTCAAGAGCAGTCACAGCATCATTATGCTGCTGCTGTCAAAAGGGGTCGTACCCAGTGTCACTGAAGACAGGATGTTGGGGGGGGCCTCCCATCAAGCCTTCACTTGCTGTTGTGAGGGCAGTGAAGATGCAAAGCTGTCCCAGGGTAAGTGTGGGCCGCGTGCCCAGCACAGCTGCAGCCGGATGGTGGGTAAGGACGTGTGAAAGCAGCCCACTGGGTCACCTTCTCTTTAATCCTAACAGAAGAGACAGACCTAGGGGAGGCCCGCATCCCTATACCTTGTATTAGGGCTCACTCGGTGTATTTTTCTGCAGCAGAAAAGTGAGTTTTCTCTCCCAGGAAGTCAGATACGCCCTAAAAGTCGTCCAGGACGAACTCAGCCAGAGGACATTCGGCGTGAGAGGAAAACAAGAAGCAATTGTATCGATACCCTGAGCCACGAGGGAAAAGGGTGCTTTATCCATTGAATCACTTCTACTGCTCACTTACCACACACATTTCTTTGAGAGCCTACTGTGTGGCAGTTGCTCCTCTGGGTAATATTACGGAGATTCCAAGGGGCAGAGGATACAGTCTCAGCCCAGAAGATACTCACAGTGTGGTCAGAGAAAAAGGGCATGAGCCTGCAAAAGAAATAGCAATGTAAGTGTGCGCGTGCTATGTGCTGAATGGCAGCAGCATGGGTGAATAACACCAGTAGTAGGGGTCACACAGAAATCTAACAGTGTGATAGGCTTCCCCCTTCCTTAGGATGCATTCTTAGCAGGGGAGCACAAGGAAGGCAGGAACTTAATTGCTTGGAGGAATTTTGGCGTTTGCACATAAATGTGTATAATGCTGTTACAGATCCTGAAAGCAGACCACCAGCAGAAGCATCCTGAAACCCTCTGGGAGTTTACACCTGGCAGCCCGGTTTCCCTATTCATCGTAGAGCCACAGAAAGAACCCAGAGGTGCTCAGGAGGTAGCGGAGACCTGGGGTGCTTACCAAATAGGACGGATGGTTTGAGAACATGAAGAAAGTTTGAACGGCAGTATAAATGCAGTGTGAAGTGAGAGGGAGATGGCTCCTTTTACCCCCAACCATCAAAGTGCTTTATAAATCAATACTAGAAGCTGCATCTTGAATTACACCATCGTGGGAGACTGACTGTAAAGAGGCATGAAGAAAACAAAAGTTTATCTTTTTGTTTTTTTTTTATGAAGAAACATATTCATTGTGAAGTTCAGGGCTGTTATTCGACCCTCAAAAACGGTCCACATTTAAGCAGTGGACACTGTTTATTTACTACTGTCATAAGGACACCCTTCTTTTTTAATGTTTTTAATGCTTATTTATTTTTGAGAGAGAGAGAGAGAGAGAGAGAGAGAGAGAGAGAGAGAGAGAGAGAGCACGAGCGGGGGAGGGCCAGAGAGAAAGAGGGAGACACAGAATCCGAAACAGGCTCCAGGCTCTGAGCTGTCAGCACAGAGCCCGATACGGGGCTCGAACTCATGAACCAGGAGATCGTGACCTGAGCCAAAGTTGAGAGCTTAACTGACTGAGCCACCCAGATGCCCCAAGGACAACAGTTTTTAAGTTTTGATGAAAGTGGTTTTAAAACGTGCGCAGGTGAGGGGAATAGCTTACCCAGGATCCAGGCATTGGCAGTTCTTCCCCCCGCCCCTGCACAGTAGTGGGTAAGGAGTTTTTGATGGTATAATTCTAATTAACTGTTGTTTTATAGTTTGAAAGAAAATAACTGTAAAAATAAATGCCAAGCCATAATGTGAAACCTTTAACTTCATTGCAGAGAAGCAGTTGTGTTTTGCAGGAGCTTCTAGAAACATCTAGAGAGTATAATTTGGCATCTCCATGCATGCTCCAGCTGGGAGGCCAAGACCTAAATTTCTGATTCTTCTTTCCCCACAAGTAGCTTCTCAGTAAGAGGCATCAGGTCGAGTCAGAATCATGAGGCACACATGCACTGAGACCCAGATTGTATTTCTTTCTCAGGGGAAAGACAATCAGAGGTAGGCCAGCTACCAAGATCTATGTAGACACAAAAGTCACCATTCTGAGTGAGCAGAGCAAGACTCGGAAAGTGGATTAGGGCCCACAGCATGAAGCAGGACAGAATAAGAAGGTGGGTGCTAATCCCTGGGAGTGCTTGGGCCTCACCCTACCTGAGCCCCCAAGGAGGGTTGGTCAGCCTTAGAGACCACGTAGACAAACCATAAGGCCACAGCTCCCTGAGAAGGAAACCTAGAACAAGGCCAAAGCCAGCATATCCCAGAGGAGTGTAGGTTCCAAATCAATCAGCTCTTTGACCTTATTTGTTTGAGTCACTTGTGTGCTCAGAAGGAGGTCAGTGCTATATGATGGGCCACTCCTTCATTATTTTGATCACAGTCAATGGTACCTGCGACCTATCAGGTCTGCCAAGGGCTGGCATATGAGGTCATCCTCAGAAACTCATGGCTTTGTGCAGGAGACAAGGATATAAAGCACCCGAATGACACAGCATAACCCAGTACCCATGATGCACTGAGGACAGAGGGACGAGGCCGTACAAAGGAGCTTCTGGGCAGAGGTCACCCAAGTCCGACCTCCAAAGAGCTTTCTCACTGAAAAATGAAAATACCCTTGTTGAATATTTCCGTTTATAAAGTTAAGGGATTTGCTTTCTATTTTGAGGGGTTTGTTGGAATAGAGTATATTAAGGTTTCACTTAGAACAAACAAAAAGTAAAAAAAAAAAAAATCACACGTTTTCCAGAGGTGCATTAAAACTCTGGGTCCACTGCAAAGTTCAAAGTCCAGTTCAGATACATTGTAATTGACATATGTGACATTCTTGGGACATGAGGGAGTAACCCTCTCTTTTTGGTTATTACAGGTTTTCGTTGTACTAAGAAACCCAATGTGCTAAAGAAAACCAATCAGATGCCATGAGAGGAAGACAGCCATTTAATACATTTCTTTCCTTCCTGGGCCAGTAATGGACAATTACATAATTCTTTATCTCTGAAATTATTTTAACTGGTACTTCATTGTAGAATTATTTGTTAATGGAACAGCATGCTGAACATCAACTATTTATATATGCTGCCTAGAAATAAAAAGCAGGCAGAGAGGAAGTTGGTCTGATATACTTTGCTGTGCCTAATGGAGAATGTTTCTTTAATATTCAGATCCACTTTCCTCTTCTGGTCTAATGGTATTTTCTTAGAAGAAACCGCTCCCATTTGGGCTTGGACACAATAATGAGCTCATAACAGGGTGCAGGGGGACAGGGTCACTGGTCTCACACAGGTACAGACGCAGGAGCTGTGTGGCCCTGTGGATGGAGGAAGAGGAGGGATCTGGTGTCAGTGAGTCACCAAAGTGGACACAGGGAGGCGTGCTTCCCCCGATACTGCCCCATCCCAAGGAAGGCCTTTTATTTCTGCCTCAGCTCTCCCTTGGCATAAATTCCTATAGGTTATCCTATGTGTAAATTGTCCCTGATTTAAATCAAGCATAGCTGAATGTTCACTTAGGAATATAGATGATGGGTTTCAAAATCCTGTTATTCAAACAAAAATGGGAAAAAAAAAAAAAAAAAGCAGCAAGCCATTCTTCAAAAGAACCTGAACACCATGGATCACTGTGGGTCACACGGTGGGTCACAGCCTGGATCACGCAGTGTATTGGAAGTTACTCTTTTTTTTTTTTTTTTTTTTTTTTGACTGTTGTAGGTTTTTGCTGTGCAAAGAAATTCAGTGTTTTGAGGAGAACCAGTTAGACACCACAGGGGAAGACAGCTTGGAGTTCTGCCAAAACTCTTGGCATAGCCCCTCGGTAGGGGCCCAGGAAGTACTAAGGGCCCAGGCTCTCAGGGCAGAGGGTGGGAGCAGTGAGGACAGGGCTAGGGACAACCAATGACCAATGAGCTGTGAGGACATGTTCCCCCACATGAATATGCACCTGCTCCTGTTAATACACAGGTGCAGAGGGACAGCTCCAGCTGCCTGATCTGCTCACTAGCTCCCTCCCCGGCCCCCAGAACCCACCAAGTGGCCCGCGCTAGGGTGTTTGGGCTCCACTCCTCCATTTTTGCCTCTCTTCCCCTTTCTTGATATCAGTATTTGCTTTCATTTTCTCCATACAGCACCTTGCTCTTAAGTGGGGCATTTTAGTCATTCCTGTCGCGTTATTAAATGAAGATTAAGTCCATTACCAAGGATAACATTTTATTACTAGAGAATTGTAATTCAATTGAAGGCCAAAGGATGGTACGAGATCATTTGTAATTTTTTCCATAGAGTTTCCAGTCCAATTGGAAATGCCTGGTCTCCCTCCCTGGTCCACATTTCCCCCTTGGCCCTCCCCAGCCAGCGTGGGCTCTGTTACTCAGTTTCCCTTCCAAAAGGAGGGGAGGACTCAGCCGCACCCGGTCAGGGCTCCGAAGGAGCACAGCTACAGGGTCAACAGACTTTTCCACAGCTGGTATTAACTAGCCGCCTTTTAGAGACTCCATTCCCTGTGTCTTCACTGAATAGTCTGTTTCCTGCATCTCCCCCTGCAACCCACCCCCCAGGCAGGGGTGACAGAAGCGGGGAGGGAAGGACCCCCCATCCCAGGTTGCTGGGAGCATCCTCTCTGAAGTTCCCAGCCATGGACACCGTGGAACCCAGACTGAACACCGCTTCTTGCGAGACGCTGCTATACCGCAGTCCTTCACGCTAACCAACAACAATTTTATCACCCCAAAGCATCCACAAGCACTGTGTACCCAGAACTCAGCTGCTTCTGTGAACCCACTGTGGAACTTCATGGTGACCACCCAAATGAGCACAAGCAGAGGCTGTTCGTTCAGAGCCTGTGACAGCGGGAGAGTCAGCCACCGTCGCTGCACCTGGCAGGCTCAGAGACAGAGGCAGAGGAGCCAGAAAGCTTTTCAGTGGAAAAAAGGAAAGGCCTCAGGTGGAATTCCCAGCAGAGGCTGCTGGTGAGGGGAGGATGCAGGTGGGCTAACTAGAAAAAGGGCATCCCATCCGATTGGTTAGGAGTACCTATTTGCCATTCTCCAGGTGGTCCTAAGTTGGAGGTTGGGGACAAAAATTAAGGAAGCTGTCAGTTATTAATCAAGTCCTGGGGGCGCCTGGGTGGCGCAGTCGGTTAAGCGTCCGACTTCAGCCAGGTCACCATCTCACGGTCCGTGAGTTCGAGCCCCGCGTCGGGCTCTGGGCTGATGGCTCAGAGCCTGGAGCCTGTTTCCGATTCTGTGTCTCCCTCTCTCTCTGCCCCTCCCCCGTTCGTGCTCTGTGTCTCTCTGTCCCAAAAATGAATAAATAAACGTTGAAAAAAAAATTAATCAAGTCCTGGCCACTTGGGACCAATTGTTACAGGGTTATTGTCTGCCTTCTGGAACAAGTTGCTTGAGATAAGGGTTTCACTTCCTGGGCTGGTTAGTGCAGAGAGTGGGTTGGCCTCCTGGGCTGGGTGCTGTGGGTCGAAGTTGGATCTTTACATATGGCAGAACCATTGTCTATATTTTCTGTCTTCTGCATGCACATATCCATAAAGAAAGCGGCCGTGTGAACTAACAGAGAGCCCCTGCCGTGTAGGCCCTGGGAGGTTACTCAACACCTCTGAGCTTCCTTTCCTTCAGTATAACATGAAGATGAGAGTACTTTCCAGAAGGATCATTGTGAAAATTCAAGACACAGAGTACGCTGAAGGCACTTTCCTGCCCCCTGTTCCTGTCGTTCCTTAATTCATACCATGGCTTAAGGGCAAGGTCTTATGTGTTCCCTTCCCCAGGAATATCTGCACCTTACAGGGGACAAAGCCCAAGTTTTATCTAAATAAAGGAACAGCCCAGAATCAGGGTTTTCTAAGGCCACCCCCAGTGCCAGCAACTAAACAGAATTGCAAAAATAAGTGACACTAGGATTTTAGCTCTTCCCACCCTTTCTATAACCACTTCTCTTTCCGGGGACCTGCCCACTAGGCACCTCTGCTGTGCTTCATCATTGCCGCCACCTAAATGACATCTGATGAGCACAGGGATTGCTGAATGAGCACTGGGTTGCAATTTTAAATAACTTGTTCAGGAAGCTTTCATTGAGAAGATGGATATTTGCAGCAAGCCCTGAAGGAGATAAAAGATAGGACCAGGTAATTTTATGGAGAAGAGCATCTCAGGATATGGAGAGGCGAGTACAAAGGCCCTGAGGTTTGCATGAGCCTAGCGTGGTCAAGGAAGAAGCCCAGCCGGTGGCCAACCATGTAGGAACATACAAGACACTAAAAAGATCTTGGATTTTACTCTGGCTATTGTAATAAATCAAATAGCCAGTGGAAGCCTGGAACAGGGTGGTAGCAATGGAGTGATGAGAAGTGGTCAGTTTCTAGACAGATTTTGAAAGCAGATTAACAGTTGCTGATGAATTGGACATGAGTGAGAGAGAAGGCGAGGACTCCAGGATTATGGTTATAGTTAGGGTGGGGCAGGGGGAGGCCAGGATTATCGTTATAGCTGGTGGGGGAGGGTGGGAAGGGGGGAAGCAGAACTACGACTTACTGTCTCTGTGTGTGCTTTAAATTCTCAAAACAGAACATTATAACCAAATATGTGAGGCTGTTATATCTGGATTGTATGATTACGGGATAAAAGTATCCTAACAATTTAAAATAAGACACCCGGGGGGCGCCTGGGTGGCGCAGTCGGTTAAGCGTCCGACTTCAGCCAGGTCACGATCTCGCGCTCCGTGAGTTCGAGCCCCGCGTCAGGCTCTGGGCTGATGGCTCGGAGCCTGGAGCCTGTTTCTGATTCTGTGTCTCCCTCTCTCTCTGCCCCTCCCCTGTTCATGCTCTGTCTCTCTCTGTCCCAAAAATAATAAACGTTAAAAAAAAAATTAAAAAAAAAAAGAAAATAAAAGAAAATAAAAGAAAATAAGACACCCGGGCCACTATTAAGAAGAAACAGCCTCGGGGCACCTGGGTGGCTCAGTTGGTTAAGCATCTAACTCTTGGTTTCAGCTTAGGTCATGATCTCACAGGTGTAAAGCCCTTGTTTCCAGCACATAAAAAGGAATCCTACAGACTGACATAAAAAATGCCCAGTTAAAACAGGCAAAAGATCTGAAGCAGACATTTCACGAAAAATGATGCATGAAGAATCAGTAAGCTGCCAACATCATTGGTCATCAAGGAAATGCAAATTAAAATCATGGAGATAGCAGTCCATACCCCCAAGAATGGCTTAAAATCCAGCAATACCAAATGTTGATCAGCATGCAGAATAGGGGTCAGCAAAATCCCTCTAAGGGGCAGATGGTAAATATGTTTTGCAAGCCATAGGATCTCTGTGGCAGCTACACAGTGCTGCGTTGTACCAAGAAAGGAGCCACAGACCCCACAGAAACACATGAGTGTCGTTGTGTGCCAATAAAACTTTATTTATAAACACTTAAATTTGAATTTCATAGAATTGTAAAGTGTTGTGGAGTATTATTCTTCTTCCAATTTTTTTTTTCCTCAGCCATTTAAACTTTTCTTAGCTCATGGATTATATACAAACAGGTGGCAAACTGAAGTTTGCTGAGCCCTTATCTAGAGCCTAAAGTCTCACTCTTTGTTGGTGGTACAAGTTGTACAATTACTTCAAAGAATTATTGGATTTTTGTTGTTGTTGTTGTTGTTGGGGTTTTTTTTTTTTTTTTTTTGCGAAGTTAAACATATACCTATCCTAAGACTTAGTGATACCACTCCTAGGAATTTACCCAAGAAAAATGAAAACGTGTTTGCACAAAGATTTGTACATGGGGTGCCTGGGTGGCTCAGTTGGTGAAGTGTGGACTCTTGATCTCAGCTCAGGTTGTGATCCCAGCCTCGTGGCATCAAGCCCCACATCAGGCTCTGCACTGAGCATGGAGCCTGCTTGAGATTCTCTCTCTCTCTCTCCCTCTGCTCTCTCTCCTGCTTGTCCTCTCTCTCTTTCTATCTGAAAATAAATAAAATGAAAAACAGTCTTTAAAAACATAAAAATTTAAAAAAAGATCTATACAGAATGTTTATATCAACTTTATTCAAGATAGCCAAAAACAGGAAACAACCCAAATTTTATCAACAGGAGAATGCATAAACAAATTATGTATCTTCATGCAATGAAATATTCAACAATAAAAATTACTAATGGAAAACAAACAACATTGATGAATTTTTAAAATATGTACAGAGGATGGGAATGCAAGCTGGTGTAGCCACTCTGGAAAACAGTATGGAGGGTCCTCCAAAAACTAAAAATAGGACTACCCTATGACCCAGCAATTGCACTGCTAGGCATTTATCCACAGGATACAGGTGTGCTGTTTCAAAGGAGCACATGCACCCCCATGTTTATAGCAGCACTATCAACAATAGCCAAGTATGGAAAGAGCCCAATGTCCATCGATGGATGAATGGATAAAGAAGATGTGGGATATATATACAACGGAGTATTACTTGGCAATCAAAAAGAATGAAATCTTGCCATTTGCAACTACGTGGATGGAACTGGAGGGTATTATGCTAAGTGAAATTAGTCAGAGAAAGACACAAATCATACAACTTCACTCATATGAGGACTTTAAGAGACAAAACAGATGAACATAAGGGAAGGGAAACAAAAATAATATAAAACCAGGGAGGGGGACAAAACATAAGAGACTCATAAATATGGAGAACAGAGGGTTGCTGGAGGGGTTGTGGGAGGGGGGGGATGGGCTAAATGGGTAAGGGACACTAAGGAATCTACTTCTGAAATCATTGTTGCACTATATGCTAACTAATTTAGATGTAAATTAAAAATTAATTAATTAATTAGTTAAATTGAAATTGTTTTAAATATATGTACAGAGGGGCACCTGGGTGGCTCAATCTGTTGAGCATGCCCCCTCTTGACTTCAGCTCAGGTCATGATCTCATGGTCGGTGAATTTGACATCAAGGTGAGCTGACATCAAGGAGCCTGCTTGGGATTCTTTCTCTCCCCTCTCTCTTTCTGCCTCTAACCTGCTCACACTCTTTCTCTCTCAAAATAAATAAATAAACTTAAAAAATTTTTTTAAATATGTACACAGCCCCACACTGGGTTCTGTGCTTGGGATTCTCTCTTCCTCTCTCTGCCCTCCCCCAAAATAAATAAACTTAAAACAAATTAAACTAATAGGGTGCCTGGGTGGCTCAATCGGTTGAGCGTCCAACTTTGGTTCGGGTCATGATCTCGTGGTTTGTGGGTTCATGTCCCACATTGGGCTCTCTGCTGTTAGCATGGAGCCTACTTCAGATCCTCTGTCTCCCTCTCTCTCTGCCCCTCCCCTGCTTCTTCGCACTCTCTCTCTTTCTCTCTCAAAGATAATAAATAAACATTTAAAACAAAACAAAACAAAACAAAACAAAACAAAATAAAATAAAATAAAATAAAATAAAATAAAATAAAATAAAATAA
>NW_024412397.1:62078070-62136986 GCF_014898765.1 Herpailurus yagouaroundi
AAAATAAAATAAAATAAAATAAAATAAAATAAAATAAAATAAAATAAAATAAAATAGGGGCACCTGGGTGGCTCAGTCGGTTAAGCATCCAATGTCAGTTCAGGTCATGGTCTCATAGTTCATGAGTTCAAGCCCCATGTTGGGCTCTGTGGTGACAGCTCAGAGCCTGGAGACTGCTTTGGATTCTGTCTCCCTCTCTCTCTCTGCCCAACCCACCCACTCCTGCTCTGTCTCTCTCTGTCTCTCAAAAGTGAATAAATGTTAAAAATAAATAAAAATAAAATATTATGTACGTATATAAAAAGGTGTGCTGAAATAAAAGAGTGTCTACTTAGGATTCTATTTATATTTAATTCAACAACAAGTAAAACTAATCTATGATGATAGAAATCACAGTAGTTTTGGGGGGCAGATTTCTGAAAACAGTCATGAGGCACTTTTCTGGGGTCATGAAAATATTCTATATGTTGATCAAAGTGGTAATTCTACAGGTGTAAATATGTATCAAAAGTTATCACACTATACACTTAAGATCTGTGTATTTCACTGCAGGTAAATTTTGCTATTTTTAATGAAGCCCTTAAAAGTGGTGCCTGCATGTACTTGGTAAAAAGGTAGTAAATGTTTGCTATTTTAAAAAAGGATTTTTTAAAGGATACATTAAAATTCAACAAAGACGATTCTAACTGTATAATGAGATCATAAATTACGGCTTGCTGCATCATACCTGAATTTAATATGTTTAATGCAGAAAAAAGATCTCCACCTCTGGCTGGAATGAGTTCTAATGATCCCAAAGATTAAACACCAAATTCTGAAGTGGGACTTTGGTATGTGGGAGGGGGCGAGAGTGGTGTAGCTAATCTCTCTGTCGTGTACTCAGGATTGAAAGAGGAGTTTTGTGTTCAAACTAACTGCCTATTTGGACACTTTCGGAGCTCCTACGTGATGCCAGCCATCGTGGTACCATAAACTACTTTGTTATCAGACCCCCCTACTGCTTTACTCCTTTTGTGCTCTGTTCCCCTCTGTCTTCGCTCTACATCAGGACCCCTAATTGAAGTTACAAACCTGAAACTCAAAGGCAGAAAGCCTGATAAGAAGCCATTCATTGGGCCAACTGTGTGAAGAAATTGCACCTTGCTTGTTTGAATCCAGACCCTTTCTATCGTAAGTGACAGAATTCCAACTCAAACGTGTAAGTTACAGGGAGAGGAGTAGCGTGGAACCAGGAAGTCCAGTGTCCTGACGGCATTGTCATCCACACTCCGTCACTTCCAGGGCTCCATTCTGCCTGTTCCGGCCACTAGTTCAGATATGCTACCAGTGATTCCAACATCACAGTCTTTTTTTTTTTTTTTTTTAAACGTTTATTTATTTTTGAGAGAGAGAAAGAGAGCGTGAACAAGGTAGGGGCAGAGAGAGAGGGAGACAGCACAGAGGCTGACACAAGGCTCAAACCCACAAACTATGAGATCATGACCTGAGCCGAAGTCGGGCACTTAACCACTCAGCCACCAGGGCTCCCTCCAACATCACAGAGTCTTAAGAGCCCAGTGGAAAGAGGCGGAACAATTCTGAACTGGATGATTCAACTGAGAGTTTAAAATTGTTTCTAGGGGCGCCTGGGTGGCTTGGTCGGTTAAGTGTCCGACTTCGGCTCAGGTCATGATCTCACGGTCTGTGAGTTCGAGCCCCACGTCGGGCTCTGTGCTGACCGCTCAGAGCCTGGAGCCTGTTTCGGATTCTGTGTCTCCCTCTCTCTCTGCCCCTCCCCTGTTCATGCTCTGTCTCTCTCTGTCTCAAAAATAAATAAACGTTTAAAAAAAAATAATACAATAAAATAAAATTGTTTCTAACTGGCATTTGTTCTCCCAAACCGCAGGATTGCTTTTTTTGAAAAGCCTGAAGTATAGTTAACATACAATATTACACTACTTGCAGCTGTACCGCAGAGTGAGTCGACATTTATATGCATTAGGAAGGGTGCCTGGGTGGCTCAGTCAGTTAAACATGCAACTTCAGCTAAGGTCATGATCTCACAGTTGGTGGGTTCAAGCCCCACATTGGGCTCTGCCGACAGCTCAGATCCTGGTGCCTGCTTCGGATTCTGTGTCTCATTCTCTCTCTGTCCCTTCCCCACTTGTGCTCTGTCTCTGTCTTTCAAAAATAAATAAATGTAAAAAAAAAAATTTATATGCATTATGAAATGATCACTACACTAAGTCTAGTTACCATCTGTCACCATACAAGTTACTTTTTAAGATAAATTCATTTAGTATTTTCTAAAATTATTTCTGACCTTAATTTTGCCACAAATCTTTGGTAAGAGACCTTGATTTCTTCATATTTTTATTTCCTTATAGCGATGAAATGAACAGAAACAGATATTTGCTACATCACTGTAAGGAAAGAAAAATGTTCCTGGATTCTGTCTTAGTGAGTTTTATGATACCAATCAATATTGCAAGCTGAAAACACTTATGCATTTTGAAGGCAAATTGTTTCCTTGGGAGCCTACTAAGGAAAGGCTGCTTCCTCTCATGGGAGAAATCACAAATCATCACTTACAGTTCCGAGAGTTTAAACACATTGGTGCGGGTGGACCATTTAGTAGATAAAGTCTCATTGAGAGATGTCAGAACCTTTGGGGAGGGGGCGCGGGGAGACCTCTAGTATCATAGTTTTGATTTGTTATTTGGTCTTTGTACAATTTAATATTTGGCAGCAAAGAAGATATGTAAGCCGTTTTTCTAAAATCCTGGGAATGACATTCAGAATGTGATGTATTGCATCATCTAACACAGAGAAATTGAACATTTTTTTTTTCCTGAGAGGTTAGAAAGAAAACAAGCTTTCCTGCCTAAAGCGGGCTTGTTTTAAGGCTCTTAATGACCCAACTATGCTGGTTTCCACCCCCCACCCCTGTTTTGTTTTGCTTTGTTTTGTGAAATACCACCAGTAACTTAATTTCAGGTGTACTTTATAGATGACTTTCTCTCCACCCCTCTGGCCCTTTTTTTTTTAACTTCTTTACACTTGGTATTCCTGCCACTGGAAAATGCGTCCTTTTTTTTTTTTTTTTTTTTTAATTTTCCTGCATGAACTCCATCTTATTCTTCACATATGAGCTCAATTATCACTTCCTCTTCCGAGGCTTTACTTGCTTGCCCATTTTATTCTTTCCTGGGATTAACTGTCTCTTTTCTTCATAGAACTTACTGCATTTCTCAAGTATATTTTCATTCATGTGTTTGCTTAGTGTTTGACACCAATAAACTCCTAGGACAAGGGACCTCAGCCTTCATGTCTCCTACTCAGTCTCTTGTGTCCTTCATGGTGCCTGCAGGATGTTTTCAATAAATAAATGAACGTCAGATTAAGATCAGAATGGTAATAAGTAAGGAGGGTCCTCAGCACCACGTGTAAATGCTTTCCTCTTGTGCCCCAGCAGGTGGATGCTATGAGGCATGATGCTATAGACCACGAGTGCACATTTAGATGGCAAACCTGTTTTCTTGGAGGTTATTTTGTTTTAGTATTTTTTATTGAGGCATAATTTACCTATAGCATATTAGTTTCAGGCGTACAACATAATGATTCAATATCTGGATAGATTGCAAAATGATCACCATAATAAATTAACATCTGTCACCACACAGAGTTACAAAAAGAAATTTTTTCTTCTTTTTTTTATTTTTAAAATAATATCCAAGTTAGTTAGCATTTAGTGCAACAGTGATTTCTTTTTTTTTTTTTTCTTCAACGTTTATTTATTTTTCTTGGGACAGAGAGAGACAGAGCATGAACGGGGGAGGGGCAGAGAGAGAGGGAGACACAGAATCGGAAACAGGTTCCAAGCTCCGAGCCATCAGCCCAGAGCCTGACGCGGGGCTCAAACTCACGGACCGCGAGATCGTGACCTGGCTGAAGTCGGACGCTTAACCGACTGCGCCACCCAGGCGCCCCGTGCAACAGTGATTTCAGGAGCAGATTCCTTAATGCCCCTTACCCATTTAGCCCATCCCCCCTCCCACAACCCCTCCAGCAACCCTCTGTTTGTTCTCTATATTTGTCTCTTATGTTTTGTCCCCCTCCCTCTTTTTATATTACTTTTGCTTCCTTGCCCTTATGTTCATCTGTTTTGTCTCTTAAAGTCCTCATATGAGTGAAGTCATATGATTTGTGTCTTTCTCTGACTAATTTCACTTGGCATAATACCCTCCAGTTCCATCCACATAGTTGCAAATGGCAAGATTTCATTTTTTTTGATTGCCTAGTAATACTCCATATAGATATATATATAGATATAGGTATATATAGGTATAAAGAAGATATACCACATCTTCTTTATCCATTCATCCATCGATGGACATTTGGGCTCTTTCCATACTTTGGCTATTGTCGATAGCGCTGCTATAAACATTGGGGTGACTGTATCCCTTCTAAACAGCACACCTGTATCCCTTGGATAAATACCTAGTAGTAAATTGCTGGGTCGTAGGGCAGTTCTATTTTTAGTTTTTTGAGGAACCTCCATACTGTTTTCCAGAGTGGCTGCACCAGCTTGCATTCCCACCAACAATGCAAAAGAGATCCTCTTTCTCCGCATCCTCGCCAACATCTGTTGTTGCCTGAATTGTTAATGTTAGCCATTCTGACAGGTGTGAGGTGGTATTTCATTGTGATTTTGATTTGTATTTCCATGTTGAGCATTTTTTCATGTGTCGGTTGGCCATCTGGATGTCTTCTTTGGAAAAATATCTATTCATGTCTTTTGCCCATTTCCTCTCTGGATTATTTGTTTTTTGGGTGTTGAGTTTGATAAGTTCTTTCTAGATTTTGGATACTAACCCTTTATCTGATATGTCATTTGCAAATATCTTCTCCCATTCTGTCGGTTGCCTTTTAGTTTTGCTGATTGTTTCCGTCGCTGTGCAGAAGCTTTTAATTTTGATGAGGTCCCACCAGTTGATTTTTGCTTTTGTTTCCCTAGCCTCCAGAGATGTGTTGAGTAAAAAGTTGCTGTGGCCGAGGTCAGAGAGGTTTTTGCCTGCTTTCTTCTTGAGGGTTTTGATGGCTTCCTGTCTTACATTTAGGTCTCTTATCCATTTTGAGTTTATTTTTGTGTATGGTGTAAGAAAGTGGTCCAGGTTCATTCTTCTGCATGTCGCTGTCCAGTTTTCCCAGCACCACTTGCTGAAGAGACTGTCTTTATTCCATTGGATATTCTTCCTGCTTTGTCAAAGATTAGTTGGCCATACATTTCTGAGTACATTTCTGGGTTCTCTATTCTGTTCCACTGATCTATGTGTCTGTTTTTGTGCCAGTTCCATACTGTCTTGATGATTACGGCTTTGAAATACAGCTTGAAGTCCGGGATTGTGATGCCTCCAGCTTTGGTTTTCTTTTTCAGGATTGCTTTGGCTGTTTGGGGTTTTTTCTGGTTCCATACAAATTTTAGGATTGTTCTAGCTCTGTGAAGAATGCTGGTGTTGTTTTGATAGGGACTGCAGAAGTTTTTTTCTTGTGATGAGGACTTTTAAGATCTACTGTCTTAGCAACTTTCAAATATACAATGCAGTATTATTACCTATAGTCACCATGCTGTATATTACATCCCAGGACTTATTTATTTTATAACTGGAAGTTTGCACCTTTTGGCTTCCCTCCCCCATTTCTTATGAACCACACCCCCTTTAATCTGCAGTGTGAACCCACCAGACTAGACCTCTCTGCTTGCTGCCTCCTCAGCTTCCTTTGCCCCTGGAATCCCTTCCCCAAATGGCTAGATATCATCCCCATATTTCAGAAGCCATCTCAAGTGTTCCCTCCTCTTTGAAACATGTCCTCATCCTCTCTGCTGGAAGTCTTTGTTCATTTTATAGGTACTTCCCTTACACTGCTTTTTACTTTATGTTGTAGATATTCATGAGATGAGCTTAGCTTAAATCTATTATCAGAATATGTATTCTATGAGAGCCATGGTTCATTTCTGGGTTCATTTCGGGTTCATTTCTGTGGCCTCCATACAACCTGGAAGAATCTGGCACAAAATGAATCAGAAACAACCACTGACAAAACGGAAATGAGAACATGAAAATCCCATTATGCATTTTCATTCCAATCCAGAAAGATTGTTGTGTGTTCCTTTTTTTTTTTTCTTAATTGAAATATAATTCCTGTACCATGAAATTTATTGTTCTTTACATGGTGCAAGTCGGTGGGTTTTAGTGCATCCACGAGGCTGTGGCATCATCACCATTGTCTAGTTACAAAACATGGTCATCCCCCCAGAAAAGAAACCCCATCCTTCATTTTCTACCCCCTCCCAGCCCCTAACAACCACTAATCTATTTTCTGTCTTTATGGAATGGTCTGTTCTGGGCATGTCATATAAATAATTCTACAATACATGGTCTTTGGTGTTGAGCTTCTTTTGCTTAGCATGATGTTTTCATCCATGTGTAATGTGTACCGTTACTTCATTTCTTTGTGTGGTGTAATAAGAGTCCACTGCATGGATATGCCACACTATTTGTCCATTCATTCCATTGATGGGCAGTTAGGTTATTTCCACTCTTTGGCCATCATGAAGAATGCGGCCATGAACATTCATGCACAAGTGATTGCCTGCAAGGTTGTGCTCATTTCTCGTGGGTATATGTCGAGGAGTGGAATTGCTGAGTCATATGCTAACTCTTTAACTTTTTGACGAACAGTAAAGGAGTTTTCCAGAGCGGGTGAGTCATTTTATGTTTCCACCAGCAATACGTACGGGTTCCAGTTTCTCTGCATCCTCACCAACACTTGTTATTGTCTATCCTTGTGAGTACAGCTATCCTAGTGGGTGTGAAATTGTTTTCACTGTGCTTCTGATTTTTATTTTGAGCATCTTTTCATGTGCTGTCTGGCCGTTTGTGTATCTTCTTTAGAGAAGTGTCTAAATTCAAATCCTTTGTTCATTTTTAATTGGGTTATTTGTCTTCCTGTCGTTGGGTTGTAGGAGTTCCTTAAATATTCTGGACACTAGAGCCTTCTGTTCCTAACCACATGCAACTCTGAGCCTTGTGTGCTAGCCCATGGGATATCTACTCAGTAGTGAATAATGTCAACTTTCGCCCCTAGTTTTTATAATTTTAATTGTGTTGCACGTTAGCAATATCAAGAGTCTTAATTTCAAGTTTCTAAATATGGACCTTTACCGACATTTACAAATTTAGGGGGAATATATGGAATTTTCAAAACAAGTTAAGATGTGGATATACCTTGAATCGGTTTTATCAATGTCATTGTTAAATCAGGAGGCCCTAATAACTGGTCACGAACACGATAATTTAACAGCTAACAGCAGTAGGGTAAGCAGAAGTACTGGGACCTTCAAGGAGAGAGAAAACAGCAATATTAGGAAAAGAGAAGGAGTGGATAAAGGAAGTGCTGTGTGTTTTTGAAACCGGTGTTTTCTGAGCTTTGATGAATTGATATCTGAGAAATAGCAACCAGGGGGAAAAAGAGAAATTAAACTGTGCGCTGTCCTGCTGAGAAGGAAAAAGAGGCGGTGCCTGGCGGCGGTTCCGGGCGCTTGAAAGTGAGAGATGCTTATGTGCTCACAATTGGGTTATTCCTGACCCAGCCGCCAGATGGTGCTGTCGAACAGGAAAGCTGGACTCGTGGCCGAGGGCCCAGAATGGCGGGTAGGGGGTAGAGAGGAGGGGCTTCTTGCAATCTGTCACCAGGGCTCCAGGGACCTTCAGAGTCCAATACTGGTTACTTGGGGCGGCTGCCACCCAAGTTCTTGTTGTTAGTGGAAAACTGTCATGTATTAAGCTCCTAGATATGAAATGGTGAGTACTGGACGATTTCCTCCATTACCTTGTTTCAAAGGGAAGTTCAAGTGGTCCGTCTGATGCATGCTATACCAGGTGGCCCCCACAGAGTGCCCATGGATGAGGCCTGGGTGGCGCTTACCTGGACACACAGCAGCATTCTGGAGTTGGAGTTAAGCCAGCAGCAGGTACCATCCCGTCATCTGTATGTTCTTTATTCTCTTCTGGGAATATTTTTTTCTGTGCTAAAGAAATCCAAGCCCAAGACTTACGTGCTCATGTGATTCTGCACATTTCTGGTCAGGTCATGCACCTGTCCACTCTGCAAAACTGCTCGCATGGTCTCTGCCCCAGAGAAAGCACAGCGCGTCCTAATTGCCACCTGATTCCAGTTTTGTCCTACCTGTAATCAGTTCTCCACATATCAGAATCATTTTGAGACTAAACTTTCCCTGTCACTGCCCTCCTTCTGACAGCTCTGTGACTTCCGCCATTCTCGGGATAAAGAACAGAATCTTCATCAGAACCCACAGCTAGTCAGTGTGTGAGTCCCTGACTCCTTGGGACAACACCTGCCACGTCATCAGCACGCCATAATTACTTGGGGAGATCAGTGATAAACTCTGCACAAACCGAATCCAAATATCACAAGTAAGAAGGTAAGGAGCTGACAGAAGTAGCGGTGAAGAAGTGGTTCTTATTTCTCCCTGACTGATGAACTGAGGTGTTTCTGGGCCACGTCGTAAGGAGATTTGCACGGGTGCTGACTTGTAGATCATCAAGACTGCAAGACTTTCCAAGACTTTCATGCTCCCGTCTCACCAGGAAAGATTAAGGCATCAGAGGGGTCTCATGTCCTCAGACAGATGCAGCTGTCTGTCCAGAGGCTCAGTGGTTTCTTGATGGAGTTGGGGGCTTAAGCAAGAGCAGCAACCTTTTCTTTGTGCAAAAGGATCGAAAGTCTGGATCAGGTTGAAACCGTCATCAACCTTTTCTTTGTGCAAAAGGATCGAAAGTCTGGATCAGGTTGAAACCGTCATCGCTGGAGCTCCACGGGCCGAGAGCATGGTGAGGTGGTCATTAGACTCACCTGTCTACTTTTGCATATGTTTGAAAATTTCCACAATAAAACTTTTCTTATTTTTATTTTTTTAATGTTTATTTATTTATTTTGAGAGAGAGAGGGAGAGAGAGAGGAAGAATCCCAAGCAGGCTCCACACCCAGTGCTAGCTTGACGCGGGACTCAATCTCACGGCTTGTGAGATCATGACCTGAGCTAGAGTAGACAGGAGAGTCTAATGAGACCTGAGCTGAAACCAAGAGTCAGACACTTAACCAACTGAGCCACCCAGGTGCCCCCTCCACAATATAACCTTTTTTTTTTTTAACGTCTCTTGCATGCAAGCATTTCCGTGTCATATGAAAGAAACAACCCTGGAGAATGTAGAATTTTGATCACTTACTTTAGTGTCTCTAAGATCCTATAAAATTAATAAAAGGTAACTTACTTTAAAAACATTTTATTTGGTTAAGCAGAAAGGCAAAGTAATATTTCAGAACTATATTCAATGAAGGTTGAAATATTTCTTATTCTCTATTTGGTGGGGGGAAGGAATTCTATGCCAGGAAAATTCATATGCAGTCATAAACTTTTTTCCTTTATGGATTATAAACTTTAAAAAGATGACAATAGTGTTCATGGAAAATCTGTGTCCATAAATATATTGCTTCAGATTTTTAATATCGTAGGATCATACCTTAGGATATAGCAAACAGAAACGATTGTGAGACATGAATAAAATTGAAATGGCTGAGTTTCAGGAGTTTTCTGTCCACATCGGTGCTGACAAGAACAACACAGAAAAAAAACTAGACATGGCTGGGTAAGAATCCTTATGGGCATCGTGGAGACTGTGGGGATGTCATGGGCTAGCCTGGGATCCTAACCACCTCATGGCATTGGCTTTGGGTTCCAAGAGGAACACCGCTTGTCCCTAAGTGGAGGTTGCCCTGTAGTCTTCCTCTCCTTCAGTCAGTAAACATCGTGGATCTGACAAGTCCTGTGGGAAACAGCCTTTGGAGGGGCTTATTCTAGTAGAGACACTAGGCATTCGCAGAACCACAGCGACGAGGGAGGGAGTTAAAAACCCAGTGGGATTTCCATGAGATGTGTCACTGCAGGACCAGGGTCGCCTTCGGACAGGAGACACTGGCAGGAGTCTAGGGTTGCAAAAGGATGTGCATAGATGTGCAGGGATGCTGTTGAAAACCTTTCCAGACAGAGAGAGAGGCCAAACTAATACAGGGAGGGGAAAACACTGGGCCAGGGTTGATGGACACTGAAGGTATTAGCAAGTGGTGCTCAGAAAGGAGCTGGATTATCTGAAGAGGTGACTACAAGGGACTGATGATTTCAGTAATTTCACTTGTCCGTTGGTCTCTTTTGCTTAAAAGAATACAAATTAATTGTAAAAAGTTCAGAGAATGCGGAAGGACAGAACCAAAAGTGAAAACCTTCCCTTCCCCTGTCCCAATTTTTCCGGGTGCCCCTCGGGCCCTCTGCATTGTCGCAGACAAGAATCTGGGGCATACATAACTTTAGACAAGCGGGGAAGTGCACCTTACATTGTCCTGCAGCCCACTGGGGACCTGACCTAACATGTCAGGGCGCCTCTACAACTACTTGGTTTTCTTTCCACCGGCAGGGTAGTTTTCATCAAAGATCCTTGTGTGTGGTTTTCTTTCTTTTTAATGTGGAGGCGTTGGTTTGATTTTTAAGTAATTTGAAAATTAAGTCATGGTAAAAGGCAATCTCATGAATGAGGATTTTAAAAAGTGCCATGCCCCCTTTACAATGCCTTTGTACAGCATCCGTCCTAAAAGATTTGCACCGGGATTCTGCACAAGGCCCTGGGGGACGGGCACATGTCTGAGAGTAGATTTTGCCATGTTGTTTGGAAGCTGCTGGAAATCACAGCCTCCTTCGGCACATGAAAAGCATCCTTTCTCATTTTCCCACATCAGCACCAGGGTGGACATTTCTCAGATTAGGAAAAAGACAGACCTAACAACAGAATGCTGCGTGATGGTGGGCTGGCTCCTGGAAGGGGGATGGACAGGATGGCTGTAAGGGACATCAATCTTTCTACTGGCAGACTTTGAGTATAGACTTTAGATTAGTTACTAGGACCATGGAAGTGTTTGTAGTTCTATGAGAGAATCTTGTTCTTAGAAAATACACACTGACAAAGACATAATGTCTGCAGTTTACTGTCAGATAGTTCCAGAAAAAGTGTGTGCATATGAAGTATGAAAACACAGATTGTACAATAAAGCAAATGCAGCAACATGCTACCAATGGAGGATCCGGGTGAAGGGTCTGCAGCAAAATGTTACGCTATTCTTACAACTTTCTGTAAGTTCAAAATTAAAAATTGAAAAACATACTAATCTTTGACAAAGCAGGAAAGAATATCCAATGGAAAAAGGAGAGTCTCTTTCACAAATGGTGCTGGGAGACCTGGACAGCAACATGCAGAAGATTGAAACTAGACCACTTTCTCACACCATTCACAAAAATAAACTCAAAATGGATGAAGGACCTGAATGTGAGACAAGAAACCATCAAAACCCTAGAGGAGAAAGCAGGAAAAAACCTCTCTGACCTCAGCCACGGCAATTTCTTACTTGATACATCCCCAAAGGCAAGGGAGTTAAAAGCAAAAATGAACAATTGGGACATCATGAAGATAAAAAGCTTCTGCGCAGCAAAGGAAACAATCAACAAAATTCAAAGGCAACCGACAAAACGGGAAAAGATATTTGCAAATGACATATCGGACAAAGGGCTGGTATCCAAAATCTATAAAGAACTCACCAAACTCCACACCCAAAAAACAAATAATCCAGTGAAGAAATGGGCAGAAAACATGAATAGATACTTCTTTAAAGAAGACATCCGAATGGCCAACAGGCACATGAAAAGATGCTCAACGTCGCTCCTTATCAGGGAAATACAAATCAAAACCACACTCAAATATCACCTCACGCCAGCCAGAGTGGCCAAAATGAACAAATCAGGAGACTATAGATGCTGGAGAGGATGTGGAGAAACGGGAACCCTCTGGCATTGTTGGTGGGAATGCAAACTGGTGCAGCCGCTCTGGAAAACAGCGTGGAGGTTCCTCAAAAAATTAAAAATAGATCTACCCTATGACCCAGCAATAGCACTGCTAGGAATTTACCCAAGGGATACAGGAGTGCTGATGCATAGGGGCACTTGTACTCCAATGTTGATAGCAGCACTTTCAACAATAGCCAAATTATGGAAAGAGCCTAAATGTCCATCAACTGACGAGTGGATAAGGAAATTGTGGTTTATATACACAATGGAATACTACGTGGCAATGAGAAAGAATGAAATATGGCCTTTTGTAGCAAAAGGATGGAACTGGAGAGTATTATGCTAAGTGAAATAAGTCATACAGAGAAAGACAGATACCATATGTTTTCACTCTTATGTGGATCCTGAGAAACTTAACAGAAGACCATGGGGGAGGGGAAGGAAGAAAAAAAAAGTTAGAGAGGGAGGGAGCCAAACCGTAAGAGACTTTTAAAAACCGAGAATAAACTGAAGGTTGATGGGGGGTGGGGGGGTGATGGGCATTGAGGAGGGCACCTGTTGGGATGAGCACTGGGTGTTGTATGGAAACCAATTTGACAATAAATTTCATATTTAAAAAAAATTTGAAAAACATGTAACTAAATATTGACGTGGTGACTATTAAATCAGTTTATTGTACATATCTTAAAGATCTTTGTAGAAGAAAAATAGCTTGCTTCTTTGTAATAATGACCCACAAATGCTTTTACACTGAGTATATTGTCTTCTAGCCAATTCTAAGGATCTTGAGCACTTTTTCATTTCCCTCTCCCCAAGCCCCCACGTTCTTGCAAGTTTCTCTGAATGTTTCTCCCTTCCGCTCTTCCTCGTAATGTGCACTGTCTTCAGCACCCTGCCTGGGCCTCCAGTTCTCTGTTGATTGAGCCACCCGCTTGTCCCTTCACTCGTCTTTTCCAGCTTGGGAACGATTCTTCCTTCTGAAAGCAAAGGCCATGTCAGATCACAGCCCGCTCAGAACCTGACAGTATGCCTGGGCTCCACTCAAACACAGTTGTACCGATTTTCCACTGGACAGGGACACCTAACCAAAATAGCCATGGAGACTGAAACCCAGATGGCTCTGCTTCCCAAACCACAGGCCTGGCACACGGACACATCAGCTCAGAGGAAGGGCTGCGTTTGGGTCAGGATCCTGGCAGAAAACAAATATCCCATTCAAACCAAGTTATTTCAGGGAGCTTGATGAAAATATTATTTATAAAAGTGTGCACAGGGTTAGGAAAACCCAAAAGGGATGGTGTCATATCCCAGAGATGGCCAACAGCAGGGAGCCATTGCCAGCCCAGGCCTAAGGGGCAGGAGGCCACAGCAGTTATTGGAGCCAAGGAAAGGGCCTCTGGCCAGGAGCTGTGGCTTTCAGGGGAGGAGAAAGCCACAGCCGGACAACAGCCTGGCAGGGAGAGGACTAAGGCACACACTGTGACCCACCCCCCACCCCCACCCCCCCCTGCCTTTCCATCCCCTCTGCACCCATGGGAGCCGGGAACCCGGAGCCCACATAAGGCGGTGTGCAGAAACCAGCCTCCTGGGCACGAGAGGACAGGCCTGCAGAACCAGGAAAATGCCCAGCATAGAATCCTTTCTGATTCACATAAGGTAGTGGACTTGGGGGCTAACAGGCCTGCTGGTATCTCAGCACTTAAGGGATAAAGGGCTGACTTACATTCCTTATTTGAATTTTTGAAACTTCCCACAGACCCAGCTAGCCAACATGATCTCTTCCAGCTACCAGGCTGCAAACTTTGAGATCGGCACTCCCCAACCTGAACACAGCCTGTACCCCCACAAACTTTGCTAGTGATAGTCTCTCTATTTCCTCCAGGGCCCTTCTCCTGACAGGCTTTGGGCCGTGCCTGAGCACATCCCAGACCAAGGTGCCCCTGGCTCTTGGCCTCTGTGGCTTCACTGACGGTAACATGTATTGTCACATCTGCTCCTGGCGGGGAGCAGGGCGGGGGTGGGGAGTGTCAAGGGTGCGAGCGCTGGATTCCAGTCTTCCAGAGGAGCAGGAGGGTGTCTGGAAGGTCTGACCTCCCATGGGCAGAGCCCAGGTGGACAATGCCTCCAGCCTCCCTCCTCCTAGCCTCTAAGCGCTTTCCCCTTGGACCAGGGACCCAGTAGGGAATTCGAGACCACTCCTTCCAGGCCGCATGGGAAAATCATATGGTGTGAACCGCACATGAAAGAGCTGTGGACCCGTTTGATGGCCGCAGGACAGCAAGTGATTTTTGAGGTCTCAACACCTGCACCTCTAAAGGAGCACTAATGACCACAGCGGCTGAGGATGGTCACATGTGCTTAGCTGTCCCACATTAACACCACGTTCTTACCATACTCCATGCACTAGATGTACTACTAAACGACATATTGTGGGTGTGTAGGTTGTTGACTGAACAAGGCCACGCAGCCTGGAGAGGGCTCTAGACAAACCTAAATGCCCTAGGGGCATTTGATTTTTTAATGCGTTTTTGAGCCTTTTGTGGAGCACAGAATCCCTGTGGTACTGTTTTTGTGATTTCACTTTTTATTTAGAAGTAATTTCAAACTCAGAAAGGTTTCCAGTATAAGAAGAGTACAGAGAACTCTCGGATACCTGTCACCCAGATCCAGCACCTGCTAACATTGGCCACACATGCCTCATCACTTGCATTCTTTGTACGAATCTTTGGTATAGATCTAGATTCGTGATTCTTTTTTTCCTTAATCATTTCAGACTGACTTGTCAGCATCGTGGCCCTTTACCCTTGAAAGACTTGAGCATTCACTTCCTAAGAACAGGGGTATTTTCTTACATAACCACGGTGCAGTTAGCAACTTCAGGGAGTTTAACATTGACACCATCAATATATTTTATTTGCAGCCCGTATTCTAGTTGTTATCAGTTGAGCCGACTATGTCCCGTATAGCCTTTCCCCTCCAGCACAGGATCCAGTCTAGTTTCCATCTCTCTTTAGTTACCCTTGACCTGGAACATTGCCACAGTCTTGCATTGCCTTTTACGACATTGCCATTTTTGAAGAATACATACCCACCCCCCACCTTCCTTTTGGTAAAATTTAGGTTTGGGGGCTCCTGGGTGGCTCAGTCCGTTGGGCGTCCGACTTCGGCTCAGGTCAGGATCTCGCGGTTTGTGGGTTCGAGCCCCGCGACGGGCTCTGTGCTGACAGCTCAGAGCTTAGAGCCTGCTTCGGATTCTGTGTCTCCCTCTCTCTCTGCCCCTCCCCAGCTCTCACTCGGTCTCTCTCTTACTCTCACACAAAAATAAATAAAAAACATTAAAAAAAAATTAGGTTTGCCTGATGTTTCCTCCTGACTTAAGCTCAGGTTATGCCTCCCTGGCCAGAATACTTACCTAGATGACATGTGTCCTTCTCAGGATCTGCATCTGGAAGTGGATAACGTCCAGCCCCTCCTCCTGTGATGGTGTTCATTTTAATTACCCAAACTCTTGTCTAGTTTCTCCACTGAGTAGCTTTTTTTTTTTTTTTTTTTTTTTTTTTTGGTAACTGATAAGCAGTCTGTGGGGAGATCATGCAGAAATTCTGTTCCTCAAGAAAATGTTACCTGGGGAATGCCTGGCTGACTCAGTCGGTGGAGCGTGCGACTCCTGATCTCAAGCTTGTGAGTTTGAGCCCTCTGTTGGGTGTACAGATTACTTTAAGTAATCAATAGTCAGCTATGCTGACAGCTCAGAGCCTGGAGCCTGCTTCAGATTCTGTGTCTCCCTCTCTCTCTGCTCCTCCCCTGCTCATACTCTTCTCTCTTTCTCAAAAATAAATAAACATTAACATATTTTTAATTTTTAAATTTTTTTTAACATTTATTTGTTTTTGAGAAGGGAAAGGGGCACAGAGAGAGGGGAATAGAGTATCTGAAGCAAGCTCCAGACTCTGAGCTGTCAGCACAGAGCCCGATGCAGGGCTCGAATTCATGAACGGCAAGATCATGACCTGAGCCGAAGTTGGACGCTAAACCGACTGAGCCACCCAGGCACCCCTCAATCTAGTGGAACATTAAAAAAAAACTTTTTTAATGATGGAGTGCATGGGTGGCTCAGTCAGTTAAGCGCCCAACTTCAGCTCAGGTCATGATCTTGCCGTCCATGGGTTCGAGCCCCGTATGGGGCTCTGTGCTGACAGCTCAGAGCCTGGAGCTGCTTTAGATTTTCTCTCCCTCTCTCTCTGCCCCTCCCCCATTGTCTCTCTCTCTCTCTCTCTCCCCATCTCTCTCCAAAATAAATAAACATTAAAAAAAAATTTTTTTTAATGTTCCCCTTGATTGAGCCTCTGTCACTGGATCTTGCCTGACCCAGAGTTCACTGTGCTGGTTACAAGTGCTGACTCTCCCGTTCCAGGACTCCCTTCGCATTCTCTGTCTGCTAGCCAGCAAGAGCCCTCCTTCTGCCCCATGTATTTATTTATCTATGTGTTATTGGCAAGAACACATAATATTCCTGTATTCTTCAGTGCTTTAGAACTCATTTGTGTGAGTAAATATGTGGGTGCTCATGTCATCCGGATTTGACCAGGTGAGAGCCCCTTCGATCTGGCTCATGTGTTCTGATGACGTGACCCCGATGGTTTTTAAGCACTTTCTTACCTTCTGGCATAACAATGTTCCAGGTATAGCTTGTAGCTTCCCTGGCCCCCGTGCTGGTACCAGCCATTTCTCTGGAGAGCCCAAGTTGCTTGTGGTCATAAGATTAAAGACCCAGATCTGGACAGGAGATGCGCTCACTGCTGCTGGAGTGTCTTAACTTCTTGGCCTTTTCAGCAGACAACACTAAAAACTAAATGCACATACAGTGGACCCTCGAACCACACAAATTCGAACTGCACAAATCCACCAACATGGAGATTTTTTTTTTATACAGTACAGTACTGTAAATATATTTTCCCTTCCTTATGATTTTCTTAATAACATTTTTCTCTAGCTTACTTATTATAAGAATACAGTAGATAATATATTTAACATACAAAATATGTGTTTAATTATTTGTTTATGTTCTCAGTAAGGTTTCTGGTCAACAGTAGGCTATGAGCAGCTGAGTTTTTGAGGAGTCAAGTTATATATGGACTTTCAACTATGCAGGGGATCGGCACCCCAACCTTGCATTGTTCAAGGTCAATGATCTGTACGTATATATATATACACACAGGCATACAACTGAACACACATATGTGCCCATAACTATGAACATATACATACATAGTTGAAAATCATGATTTCCTAGCGGTCATTACAATCCCAACTCATTCTCACAGGCTTTTCTTTGCCTTTCCTCATTCTATATTTTTTTTAAGTTTATTTATTTATTTTGAGAGATAGAGAGAGGGAGGCCATGAGCAGGATGGAGGGTCAGAGAGAGAGAGACTCCCAAGCAGGCTCCACGTGGTCAGCACAGAGTCTGACGTGGGGCTCGATCTCATGAACCAAGAGATCGTGACCTGTGCTGAGATCAAGAGACGGACGCTTAACCGGCTGAGCGACCCAGGCGCCCCTCCTCATTCTGTATTTGTGCATTATTCTTCCCCTCTGAAAATCCTGGCTGTCTATAACCACATCAACACATTTCTGCACTTGCTCAATCCTACAATACATCTAAGATAGTTTGGGGCTTGTCTTCAGTCAGAGACTCCCTTTTGGAATGTCAGTCTTTCATTTATTTACAGTTTAAATCCACTGAGTGGTTCCTACTTAATGACAAATGTAAACAAACCATGTAATGGCAAATATAAATAAATACCAGACTCTATCTTCCTTGTTCTTTGCCAACAGCCCTGCAAGCTTTAGGAAGAGACATTGCAACTTTTCTGAGAAAGCCACAGGTTCCCACCTGTGGTAAAATGAGTTTATGTTCCATTTAATTTCATATACAATTTGACATTCTATTATAAGGAATACTGTTGCTTTAAACTCTGCAACTAAGCCAAATTCTAAAAGAAGCCAGTTGCTAAGGCAACTGGGCAAAGAGTTAATTAGTTCATCAGTCATTATATGCAGATTAATCTGCCTAACTGAGTTAGAAAGGAGGTGGACTTGTTTGATTTTTTTTCTTTTTGGAAATAGTAGAAGAAGAATGGTGTGATTTTTTTTTTTTTTTTTTCAGTCTGTAAGGGCCACAGAGTTCCTTCTGGACAAGGCACAGGCTTTGCAATCAGACAGGTGCCCCACCCCTTTCAGGCCCTGGTGGGACCTTCAGACCAATAGCCCTTTCTGCAAAATGGGGATAATAATGTGCATCTTGGAGGCCGCTGTGAGGATCGGATGCGATGCTAGAAATAAAGCACCTTTCAGTGTCTTTTCAAAATTAAGATGAAGAGTGAGTAACAAAGGTTAGCATGCATTTCCCTGGGAAAGCAAATGATATTCTTTCTTCACTTTTATAATTGACCACACACCCTCTATGTATCCTTGCTGTAATCTCTACAGAATGCGGAGAACTTGATTGCATTTACTTGATTGCATGTCTTCCCCTCTCTACTAGACTAGTAAACTGCTTGAGATGGGGGGCCGTGTCTAATTAATCCTTATAATCTCAAGGCTATGCATATATAGACATTTAAAAACATACTTAATGGTGAAAGAATGAATGTAAATGTACCACTGAAGCATCCCTACAGCTTCCATCTGTCCTTCCAGCTCTACATTGCCACCTGCTGGTAAGAATCTATAATTGCAGTAAATGTTTCCAAAGAAATTGAAGTCCCTTAACCAGAATCAGAAAAGTCAAAACAAACATCCTGAAACCACAAAGGAGAAAGATTTCTCTATTCCACATTGGCATGATAAATATTCTACATGCTAGTTTTTCTTGTTTTTATTGTGTCAAAATACACATAACATAAAATTTACCCTCTTAACCATTTTTAAGTGTATGATTCTGTGGCATTAACTGCATTCATCCCATTGTTGGGCAGCCACTGCTTCCATCCATCCGCAGAATGTTTTCCTCTTCCCAAACAGAAATGTTCATTGCCCTTTAAGCAATGATTCCCCATTCCCTGCCCTCAGCCCCTGGCAACCACCATTATACTTTCTGTCTCCATGAATCGGACCAACTCTAGGTCCCTGACGTAAGTGGGATCATACAGTAAATGTCCTTTAGTGACTGTTTTTATTTTTTCACTTGGCATAATGTCTTCAAGGTTTACCCATGTTGCAGCACCCTTCAGAGTGTCCTTCCTTCCTTTTTTTTTTTTTTTATTTGAGAAAGATCGTGCACACGAACAGGGGAGAGGAGCAGAGGGAGAGAGAGAAAATCTTAAGCAGGCTATACACTCAGCACAGAGCCCAGTGCAAGGCTCAATACCATGACCCTGGGATCATGACCTGAGCCAAAATCAAGAGTCAGACATTCAAAAGACCAAGCCACCCAGGGGTCCCCAGAATGTCCTTCCTCTTTGAAGCAGAATACTATTTAAAATTTTTTTCTTCAACGTTTATTTATTTTTGGGACAGAGAGAGACAGAGCATGAACGGGGGAGGGGCAGAGAGAGAGGGAGACACAGAATCGGAAACAGGCTCCAGGCTCTGAGCCATCAGCCCAGAGCCCGACGCGGGGCTCGAACTCACGGACCGTGAGATCGTGACCTGGCTGAAGTCGGACGCTTAACCGACTGCACCACCCAGGCGCCCCGAAGCAGAATACTATTTTATCCTATGTGTAGACCACATTTTGTCTATCCATCCACCACTTGTGCTTTTTTTTTTTTTTTTTTTTCTGATTCCAACATGTTGCCTTTATGTCCCCAGCCAGGGCTAGTACTTTGCTCAGCTGAGTGTAGGTAGACCCTCAACCAATCTTTGTTGACTGTACTATATGCCATTGCTCGTGTGTCTGCCTAGTAGAAAAAATCAGGAGCTCATCGAGGACAACGTGTTGCTTCATGTAGAGGAGTTAAGTGGATATTGTTAAATTGTACTTGTTAAATTAATGTTGAATCATAATAATTACTACATTTATTGAGAGCTTGCTCCTTGCCAGCCACTATGATAAGATGAACCAATTCATAACATTCTTGCCGTAACTCTATGAGGTGAGTGCCATTGTTCTCACCCATTTATGGAGAAAGAAACAGAACCACACAGCAGAAAATGGATTTGAGACCAGCCATTCTTGCTCAGCAACCCATGCTCTTAACCTCTGAGCTATACAAGCCAAGGGAGAGCTTTTATCTTAGGAAAATTGCCATGCCAAGAGTATGTCTTTTCCTGGGGCTCATTGGGTTCACCCCACCTCGGAGACACGGTGCACCGTGCGTCCCGCTGCGTCCTCTGCTATACCTATTCCCTCCCCTTTGCTTTTACTTAAGCAGCTCTTCCTCGCCTGTAGTGTGCTCCTACTCCCTACCCTGTCCAACCTGGGGCCCCTCCTCCTTGGTGAAGCTTTTGCCAATTCCATGAACCCTCCCACCCCTTTCAGCCCTGGGCTCATGCATGTTGTCACACATTGACCTCTGAATGATGGCAGTGTGCTAGTTTGATTTCCCCAGCTGCTCGAGAAGGTGAGAAAATGGCTTCAGTGTTACATCTCCACAGATGATGGCCTGTAGGAAGAGCTAAACATGTGTTCAATGACATGAATCTATGTTGCGTAGATATAAAATTGGATTCTCTTAATGGCCTTGCCTTATAGCATATTGTTACTGGATTTGCTTAAATTAGGAGGACAATTGTGAGGCAGGCAGGCATCGCTGAAGTCCAACCCTATGAAGAGGCGTGCGAAAACCAGGATTCATGTCACCAAGCCTCCTGAAGCTCTGGCATCCCATCAGGGCACCTCACTGACACCAAGAGAACGTCTGTAAGCATTTAAAACGTGCATCACATTGTCTCTTTTTGCTCCCAATCAGGGGAAGAATGTGATGCACTTTACAAAAAACTAAATTGGGCGAGAACTCTTAATCACCGGGCACATTCTTCTAACCCGAGATTGCACGAGATTGAATCTTTAAAAAAAGTGTTGGTGGATATAGTTAGCTGAGGACTAGAAAACTCATGGTATCTAGAACTAAATGCTAAAACTATTTTTATCATAAAATGTTCCTTAGATTTAAGCATTATTCAAGAAACTGACTCCTAACTATAGACAACAAACTGATGGTTACTAGAAGGAGGTGGGGCTGGGGGCGGGGAGATGGGTGAAACAGGTGACTGGGATTAAGGAGCGCACTTGTTGGGATGAGCACACGGTGTGGTATGGAAGTGTTGCATCGCTATATTGTACACCTGAAACTAGTGTAACTCTGTATGTGACCTAAGTGGAATTAAAAAACTTTAAAAAAAATGAAAAAGAATAAATGTAAAATTGATTCACATATGGTAGATTTGTTTGTTTGCAAGTTCTACATCTTACATCTGATGGTTGTTAATTAGTAAAGAAAGAAAGATCTTTAAAACTGTTCAGACTATCTTTGCAATTTTACATCAGTATCAAAATCTATCAATTAAGCAACCTGTGTCTGAAAATCTGCTGTAGTCCCATATCTTGTTAGGCCATTTAAGGTTGAAGATCAGGATAAAATAGCTAGGGATGCTAATCTTTACTGGTGGAAGGCTAATTTTCACTCCGTCCTTCTTGAGCCCCTTATTTGATTTCTGTTTGGGAAATGTGTACTAAATGCAACTCTAATGTGTGTGGTTTCTCTTGCAATATACACGGAAGGTCCACAAGCTGCCCTTCTGATGTCTCTGCCTCATAACCTGACCCGCTTGGTAGCTTTCACAGATGTTTTGAACTGCAACACTGTAATAGTTTCACGCTGTTTGCAGATTGCCCATTCTGCTTTGTGGAGTCTTTGTTGTTGTTCTCTTTAAGGTATTCAGTAGTCTCACTTCTATTTTTATACTGTAATTAAACTCCTGCCTGTCACACTGAGTTGTGTATTCCAATGAGGATATTTCAGTCCTAGGTTTTTGGACACAGGGCAGGGTGAAAGACAGTTAAAATACCTTTCCTACAGATTCGTTGCTGTTTTAGTTTTTAAAGCTGTCAGCTGACCAGACTGCATCACTACCCTTTATGCATGGCCCTTCCAAATGCTACTTAATATTACTTTGGCTGGAGGAGCAAGGGCGAAAAAAGACAAATTATTTCAATGAATTCTCAAGTATTTGATTGCAGAGTATTACGTAAAGAAAGGGTAAACTGAATGTGTCCCTGCTTTTCCATAAAAAATGTACAACTTTTTAACCACAGTATTTTTAAGTGTATGGATATTAGGTCATGCAGTGAGCTCTGTTCTAAGGGAAAATAATCTGCACGGGTTATTTGCACCAATGCGCTAAGAAAGAAAGAAGATAAAACAACAGCAAGCTGTCTACAGTGGCAAGGCTGTGTGCACACCATCCACTCAGCCTGTGGCCATGCTGGCACCACCCCCTTCCCCCCACCCCACCCCCGCCCTGGGCTTAGCAAAACTAGCTGCAGCTTTTAGTTTCTTGGAACACTGCCCTTGCATGGAATTAGTAACTATGCACCTTTCCTAAACTGTTGTTCCTTTTCTTCTAAAACTTTTGATACATCTGTTCTAAAATTCTTACTGCAGCTTTAACGTTCAGGAGGTTGGAAAGCATAAAATGCCACCCCAAGACCAGTTACTACATTTTTAAAATAATCATCTAGGCTTGTCATAAACTGAAACCGTTTCCTTGAATGTTCCAGCCGGTTGTTAATTACACTTCTACCGGCACCTCCTTAAGGGGGAAGCAAATGGTGTCGGTCCTGCTGCCACGATCTTGAGTTCAGCTAACCAGAGAACAGGTGCAGTTTCTTTTTTGTTTTCATCACGTGCCAGGTTAAATCAGAGGGTCGGAGGCAAAACCAAATTTTAAAGTCACTATTCAAAAGTCACAAAACTAAGTGTAAAAGAAATTTAAATAATTAAACTTCCAAATGCACTCAGACTTGAGATACCCTGTCTTAAATATCAACAAGAGCGAGGAAAACACCACTTTGTTTGACCTTTGTCCTTCTGCCTCAAACTCTGTGCCTTCTCAGTTCTCCTTGGTGAGCCCAGGGCCTTTCCCAGCCTCGGAGGCAGGCGCAGGCGCTTCCCTGCCTCGCTGCCACCCCCTCCTCTCAGGGCAAGCAGCTGCAGGGCAGCCCTTAGTCTCTGCAGGTGGGTGTGCGTGCTTCTTGGTGAGGGCGATGCTGCTGCATAGCCGTTGCCTGGCAACAGATGCTCGCGCTGCCTGCGCTCCAGGTTACCCTGGGTGCTCCCCCAAAGCTCCCCTCCTGCTGCCGCAACAAGCCAGCTGGGATTTGGGATTCTGATCCCATGGTTTAAAACACAAATGAGGATTCGCTTCCCAGACCAGACTAGAAAGAGGCCAGATGATTGGATTTAAAAAAAACAAAAAAAGTGTCTTGAACTCCTACCAGACTAGGTAAAACTGGCTTTGTTGCATCACTGTATACGGACGTTGACTTTCTATTTCCGAATGTTTAGCAGTGGACTGTGGGCACACTGTACCTCGTACAGTGCAGATATCGCAGCCAGGACACAAAGGTTTATATCCCAGATACACCTCTTCCTCGCCCTTCTAAGCTTCTGGAAGTAATCTTGGCAATAGTTCCTTACTGCAAATGCTACACAAATTACTCCATGGGAAGGATTAGCACAGTGCCAGAAATCAGTGGACAACTAGTAGAAGCTATTTTACACGGATTATTATTATTTTTTATTACTATTATTATTATTATTATATTGATATATTAACTTCTTGGGTGTATTATGGCATATTTTTCATCATACCTGTTCACGTGAGTCTTTCTGAATTCCAAATATAAGAATTTATCGTTAACCCTGTTTAATGATAAACTCAGGCATATTAAAATGTTTAAGAGCTTATTTGAGCAAAACTTGATTCAAATCAGGCAACACCCCATCTAGCTGATGGAAAGTAGCTCCGAGGAGCAGTACAAAATGAAGACTTCCATATCCAGCCGGGAGCGGAAACAAGGCAATTACACTAGGTTAAAAAGTGGGTTGGTTATTGCAAGGTTCCTTGCCGTTAGGAGATGACAGGAGTGTATGAGGCAGATTATCTAACTAGTGCTGATCTGGCGGTTCCAGATTGACAGGTTTAAGATTTCATTTCTGGGAAAGTCAAAACTAATTGATTCTCAGTTTGGTGATGCAGGGCTTAGCATAAGGGACTCCATTTTGGACCTGTTGTCTTGTCTTGTAACAGCCCTAATTCTTAGATCTGAACAAGTGGAAACTTTTTGCTGTGTTTTTAGGGTCACCGAATTATCAGGCTGCCTTTAAAGTGTGGTTTGGGGGTTCTAACTTAATTCTCCCTTTATAAGTTTCCATGGGATTCGTTTTGAAACTTTTTCTTCCAACAGTTTCTAAAAATCTTGGCATTACGAAAGTTGGCAAATCCTTATAAACATCCCACTACACTAAGCAATTTTTACTTACCTTTTCTCGCCTCCCGACTTCCCCAGTAGCCACAGTACATGCCAGGTTGCTGTTGCCACGTGTGAACAGTTAACTCAAGGTGTGAGGCCTGGCAACAGTGATAAATAGTCCCCTTACACAACACTAGAACTTTCAACCTAGCTCAGAGTATAGTATGGCACTGGAGGTTTGCTTTTGTCGAAAAGAATAATTTCGACATGATACTAACCTGGACAAGTACTCTCTGAACTTAAAACCTGATCACAAAATTCCTTTCATGAGACCCCAGACTTTGAGCAGAGTTATCTCTGGCTTTCATGAATTCATTCATCCATTCCATGAAGGTTCCTGGGGCAGGCAGCTCCTGCAGGCCGAGCCCTGGACTGGATGCAGGTGCTGCATGTGTAAAGGACAGACTCAGACCTGGCCCTTGTAGAGTCGCCCATCTAGTGAACTGTGGGGAAAGCTACAAATAAACCATTACAATGCAAGGAGCTGGTGAGAGGATGCAGCACAGGGAAGGGGGCCTAACCTGCATGTGGAGGGAATGGTGAGGCTGGAAGGATAATTAGGAGGTGGCTGAGTGAAGAAGGTATTCCAGGTATTCCAGAAAGAACTGGCAGGTGGACCCAGGGATAAGCTAGGGTGTTCAGGAAGTACAAGTAGTTGGAAGGAGAGGCAGGGCAGCGCTGGGAAGGGGAGAGACTTGAGAAAGCTGTGGCCACAGAGTTTACATCAACCCAGCCTTGAAGGATCATGGTCAAGCCCTCATAGGCGACGGGAACATGGCAGATCTGTATTGTCACTGCAGCAACATGGTACCAGCACTGGAGTGAGTGAGCAGGAGCCATTGCTGAAGTCCAGGTTAGATTCGTGATCTAAGACCATGGCAACGGAAGATAGGGTGGAAAAGACAGAACCGATATTTAGGAAACAGACTCTTTGGGACACAGTAACTACTCGGGTTTGCAAGAAGGAAAAGGAGTCAGGAATGGCTCCCATGTTCTGGTTTGGAAAATCAGGGGCCCTTGTCACAGAGAGAGAGAACAGAGAGGAACAGGCGGGGGGTGTGGGGGTAGGCTTAGGGGAGGAGCTCAGCCCTTGGCAGGTAGAAGTGAGGATCCCTGTGAGGCATAGAAATGGAGGTGTGCTTGGGGACGGCGTTGGACAAGCGGGTGAGCCGGGATGGAGATGTGATGTGGGCATAGGGCCGTGTGCACAGACTGTTGAGGATACAGTCAGCCCTTCCAGGAAATGTGTGCAAGGGGAGAAAGAGTGGTGGGGTCTCAGGCACCTCCACCAGGCAGAGAGTGAACAGGACATCAAAACCACAAGACAAGACAGTCTCAAGGAGGGTCAGTGCCAGCTCCCTGGAGAGGTCAAAGAAAGTAAAGACCTAAGTTCATGAATGAAGTTTAGTGCCTGGGAGGCCATTGAAGACCCTAATGAGAATATTTTCAATATTCTGAAATATGCTGAATATCTTCAGTAGGGAGGTGGGCCAAAGCCAGGCTGCCAGGAGCTGAGAGGTGTGAGCAGGAGGTAAAGAAAGTCAGGCCAGAGTCAGATGCCCTTCCTAACTCTAGGCTGCCATGTGCAGGAGGGAAAATGGTGACACTAACAAGGAGCCTGAGACGCAAGGAGGTGCTGTTGGTTTTGAATAAGGCAGAGGTGAATACGTTTGTCCACTTGAGGTTACAAGCCAGCAGAAAAGGGGAGGCTGAGGAAAGAGGGGAGAGCCAGAGGAGAAGAGACAAGTGGACAAGTGAAGCCGGCTGTGCCCCTGGGTGCAGGCTGCAGAGGAGAGGGGGCAGCAGAGCAAGGAAAACACCCCACACCCACCCACCCCCGCCGTGGTGTTTGCTCTCTGTAAAGAAGATCAGGCCTTGGTGAGAAAGGGAGAAATGTAGGCTGGGAGGGAAGAAACTGGGGCATAGAAGACAGATGAACAAGGCCATGTAAAAGAATCTGTGTGCCGGCCTCACCGAGCCCTAACAGCGCTGCACAAGGAAGTGATCGGGGACCTGGACTTCTGGGTCGCCTCTTTTGCCATCTTTCCCTCAAATCCAAAAAGTCGACCGCAAGACTGCGGACGGACCGTCTCTGGGAACTCGAACTCAGCACAGCGAATGAGAGCACAGTCCGGTCTCCTGCCTTCATCAGTTCCACCGCTAAGATGCCAAGTTCAAGGCCGTGAAGTCTCCTAGGGAAGTAGTAGAGCTGTTCAGAGAACTGCGAAGGAGAAACGGGGGCTGGAGATAAAGACAAGAGGCTAAGGGAGGCGGCAGCGTGGGTGCGCTGGAATAGTCTAGAAAATGAACGAACAAAGGCGGTGTGACTGGTGAGCCTCTTACAGATCCTCCTCCCTGATAGAATATGCATGATCCTGCGCGAGTCCTCGCCCGCCTGGGAGCAAGGAGGCGTCCGAGACATCGGCGGGGAGCGCACGCCCAGACCCATTCTCCCGGGCTCCGAGTGCGAGAGGGCCACGCGGGCGCGGTGCGGACCCCGCGCGGGTGAGCGTCCCGCGGGGCCGGGCTCCTAGAGGTCAGCTCCCGACCCCTCCAGCTCCGTTAGCGCTAGCGCCCCTGCCAGATCCTCGCCAGCAGGCCCAGCTCCCCTTCCCGGCCGGGCGGAGGCGCGGGGGTCGCTCGGAACCGGGAGGGGGCGCGCGTCCGACGGCGGAGGCAGCGCGGAGCGCGAGCCGGCCGCCTGGTGCCCACGATCGCCCTTCGGGGACCCGGCGACGAGTTCCGTCCCTCCGCGCCGCGGTCGGCCAGCAGCCCGCGGGGCCCGGGCATCTTCACGGTCCCGTTGGGCGCTTCCCCGCCGCGCAGGCGGGGGCGGGGCTGAGCAGGGCTCAGCTCGGCGGGCGGCGCGGGCGCGGAGACGCGGGGCGAGCGGAGGGCGCTGCGCCATCCCGGCTGGCTCCGGCAGAGCTCGGCGCTCTCGGCCCCCGTCTCCTTTCATGCCATGCTGTTTGTCCAGCAGAAAATACTAAGCCTTTACCTTTAAAAAGTATTTATTTGGCTCCGCGAGTCGTCCTCGCATCCTTTTGAGTTAGGAGTTTGCGGTGGGCAGAGGGAGGGAGACGGAACGCTTGTTCTGATCGAAAAACACCGAGAGACCAGAGCATCTCTTTCAGCAGCGAGGAGGAGAAGCCGTCGCAGGATCTACACACATCTACAACTCTCTATTGCTTTTTGTGCAAATTCCTAACTCTGCCCGAGGTCCATCCAAGGGGGCAGGCATGGGGTGTTTGGGCAACAGCAAGACCGCAGAAGACCAGGGCGTCGATGAAAAAGAACGACGCGAGGCCAACAAGAAGATCGAGAAGCAGCTGCAGAAGGAGCGTCTGGCTTACAAAGCGACTCACCGCCTGCTGCTACTGGGTAAGGGCGGTGGGCGCTTGGCGGCCCCGGCCCGAGCGGAGCGCACAGCCCAGAGCGCAGCGAGCCAGCGCGTGGGCCGGGCGGGCAGGGCCGGGAGGGGGCCGCGCGCACCGCCGGCGACCGGGGACCCGCTCCTCCAGCCAGGAGCTGGCGCGTGCTGGAAAATACCCACGCTGGGTAGGGTAATTGCTGTCTGCGTTGTCGGCAGCGATGGCAACGGTGTTGGGCTACAGATCACAGCAATCTTTTTGTTTGTTTGCAGGCGCTGGTGAGTCGGGGAAAAGCACTATCGTCAAACAAATGAGGATCCTGCATGTCAATGGATTTAATCCTGAGTAAGGAACGATCGACCAGTTTTGCTTTTGCCTCCAAACTGCATGCGAACTTTTTCACTTCTCTCTAGCTTCCCCCAAAGTGCTTTCTTTAAACAGTTAATTTGATCACCGAGCAGACTTTTGAGAGGGAGGAAAAGAGAAGCCTGTTGTTGAATTTGTAATATTTAGCCTAATCCTTTTGGTGGTGTCTAGTTCAAAAAATAAAATAACTTGCTTAACAAAATATGACTTATTAGATGTTCTTGAGGTATTTGTCTGTGTTATTAGTTTTGCTCTGAGTACACTTAACCAATATGTCACTAAATATTTTTCTCTATATCCTTTGTCTGCTTCTATTTCAATTCCTAACTATCAACATATGATAATTCACATGAAATGTATTTACAAGTGTAGCTGTATAGCTTTTATATGCAGTATTCATAACCACTTTGCTAGGCTATGTGTAGCCTGCGTAGTTGTATACAACTATATATGGTCTGTAACGCATGCATTCAAGTTTGCTTAGAGTACAGATTAGAAAAAAAGCATGTTTTCCTTTACCAGTTAAAAACTTTGCACCTTTTGTCTTGGGGGTTGACATTGACCCCCAGGAAAACCAGTCTAGCCCCATGCTGCAGCTGGAAGTTTAAAACCCCACATCAACTGATTCAAGTGAGTGCTAAAAGTGAACTAAATTAATAACAATTCTCTTCATATAGGGAAAAGAAACAGAAAATCCTGGACATCCGGAAAAATGTTAAAGACGCTATTGTGGTAAGGGCTTTTTAAAAAATGTTTGTTTGGTATATTTTAGTTGTCATACACGGAGCCTCAATGTTCTATTTATCCATATACTTTTTTCTTCATTCCATTTTAGACAATTGTTTCTGCTATGAGTACTATCATACCTCCAGTTCCACTGGCCAACCCAGAAAACCAGTTTCGATCAGACTATATCAAGAGTATAGCTCCTATCACTGACTTTGAATATTCCCAGGTAAGTAAATCCTTCTTGAAATATTTTAAATGGTTCAAGAGAGACCCATTTTCAATGAGATTGCTTGAGAATCAATGCTAACATTATTTTATTCTTGACATTCTTTAAAATCTAGCTCTCTGCCTAGAGAAATGCTTTCCTTCATAACAAAGTATTAACATTTGTTAAAAATATTAAAGACGATAGGGTTGTAAGAAACGCTCTTATGAATGTATTCGTGAGGTCGGTAATCAGGAAAGTAGCATACCTTTAGGAAAATATTGATAGTACTTTTTCCTATATGTATTTCTAAATTAATAACTCAGCAGTTTCCCAGATAACCAAAGAATAGAATTTACGTAAGCAGAGAGAAATACTTATGGTAAGTGATCGCTTCCATGGGAATAGTAGAACAGAATTCAGGTCACTCTTACGAGGCGCATCCTGTAGCTCAAATGAGAAGAGAATGCATGCTGTTAATAACACGGATTCCCTTCTGAGTGTTTATTCTATGATGGAAAAAGGTAGTTTGCTTCACATCTGCAGTATTTACGGGCACTTTCCTAACCAGTGGGATGGCAGTATGGCTCATGTGAAAGGGTGAAATAAATTGTAATTTTCTTTTCTTTGGTGTGTATGCATATTTTCAAAATATTGTTATGTGGTAATTGGATTAAGCATGTGTCAAAGGAAAATATATTTGTTAGATTTCTCAGAAACTCATCTTTCTTATAGCTGTGCCAAAAGAACATATTTGTGCGTGCACCTGTGTGTGTGTACGTACGTGAGTGTGTGTGTATGTGTGTACGTTCCCAACAGTAACAGAATTTCAAAGTTTTCATCACCCGGTGTAGGGCTCTTGAGGCATTTTTCTGTCTCAGAGTCCTCTCTTCGAAGGGAAGGTGATGCAAAAAGCAGTGTGTACAGCAGACAGTGTGTCAAATGCTCTGACCGAAGTCTGGGCCCGTGTGCACCTTCTAGCCCCTACCCTGTCTCTTCATAGGGAGCATCGTGTCCTATAGGCTTTGCAGCAAGATGGCAGATAAGGATTACCCTTTTTTAAAACTTTTGTTTGCATCCTTTCATTTGATTTTTGCTTCTGATAAGCATTCCAGTGTAACCAGTCAGAGCTCTAGAATTTCTAAAAGGGAGGGTTAGAAGTGGCAAACTGGCTAGAAAAGGGGGCTAGGGTGTCTGGCACAGCAGGAACGCTTTTTTACTGAACTGTGTCTTTTTTATTTTTTTAATTATTTTTAACGTGTATTTATTTTTGAGAGAGAGAGAGAGAGAGAGACAGAGCATGAGTGGAGAAGGGGCAGAGAGAGAGAAGGAGACACAGAATCCGAAGCAGGCTCCAGGCTCTGAGCTGTCGGCACAGAGCACGATGCAGGGCTCGAACTCACGGACCGCGAGATCATGACCTGAGCCGAAGTGGGACATTTAACCGACTGAGCCACCCAGGTGCTCCCTGAGCTGTGTCTTTAACTGCATGGCTTAGAGGGGGTAAAGGAGATGATGAAGGAGGAGTGTAAGGGGTAGGACCAAAGCAGTGATTCAGCCAGCTAGAGCTATAGGGTGTCCCCTAGTACTCTGCGACACTGTATGTATCGAAGAGGGCCCCCAAAACTACAAGGTCCTAGCTCAAATCACAGATGGTGTTCCCATGCAACTTCAGATTTATACATTCATAGACATATACTTGAATTCTCAAGTCTGTCTGGGCATGTTTGCTTGAAAGTAAGAAACATAAAATATCTCCTATATTATTCTGACTTAGGAAAAAAAGTGATTCTTAACATGTAATGAGGAATTAGAATTAAGGTGTGTTAGTCACATGTTTTTCTTCTTCACGTGATAGGCTCACACCTGATAAGGGATTTCATATTCAATGCCAAGTTCAGAAACAGTAACTCCTGAGGGGATTACTAAGGAATCCAAAGCACCTAACCTGTGAAAGTGTTTTTGAGCTCTATCGTGAATATTTTTAATAAAAAGAGAAAACTGAAGGACCCATTTCCTTTGAAAACATGTATTTTCACATAGGTGTATTAAGGCTACTTAAAAATAAGTATCAGAAACCATAATTCATTACAAATAAAATAAAAGAGAATTAGGACCCAACAGTTCTGGGTTGACTGGGATGAATGCAATTATGCTCTTTCAGAGATAATCCTTTTTTTCTCTTTCGGTAGGTTTTAAACCTGACATTCTTTTGTCTTATGTGCCTATGGTGTGTCAAATGTGATTATGTTTCTAATAGTCTACATTTATATAAAGAAGGAAATTAATACCTAAACATACAACGTTCCTTCTGAAGATTCCATTTTTATTTTAATGTCCACACATTTTTCAGTAACATGTATTCTATCATGCTCTGAAATAGTCATCACTTATATTACTAACTTGAATAGTTCTTGGATTCACATTTTGATGATCCTCACTGAGAAAGATATTAAGATATTGGAGAAAATTAACTTTTATTTAAAGAAAATATATATTATTGTATAGGCCATAAAAGTAGAGCTAAATCAAGTATCTTAATAGTAAATACAGCACAAATTCATTAAATCTAGGACTTTTTGAGATTGGATCCTTGAGAAAGTCTTTCGGTGTCACAAGTGAGGTCTTAGGCTCATTTTCTTGTAGATAGAAAAGGATTTTATCATAAAAAGTTAATTTCAGGGTTCTTTAAGAAGGAAAAATCAGAATATACATTTAAAATTATGTGAGATTGCCCATTATCGTGAAAAGTTTAGCCTTATCTTGAGGTGTCTTAAGGATTTTCTCTAAGAATATTACACTTAAGTTTACCTTTTGGCTTTTTGCTGTTCATATTGCCTTCCATTTGGATGGCAGCTGAATTACTTGAAACCTAAGCTTTAATAGAGAATGCCGAGGTGGACAGGGGATGGCATCTCTCCAGCTAACAGTTGTTCTGGAGAGGTGGGGGGTAAGGGAGAATGTTCAGGGCCAGACCTCCCAGATCTGTACTGATCTGAAGGGCCTTTGGAGAGGAGTTATATGCTCTGGTTGTGATTTATCAGGACCACTCTGGCTGTAGGTGGAGAATGAATAGTAGGAAGCCAAGACTGCAAGGGGCAACTTCAGGAAGCTATTGAAGCAATTCAGATGGGAGATAACAGAGCAGCCTGGTGTGGGATGGTATTCACTGATAGGTGCCTAGTTAGTTCTTTTCTCATGCATACATCCAAAACTTGTCTTTCTGTGGACTGGGGTCCGTCCAGGAACCCCTGCGCTAGTTAGGACCATGCCTTTGCCTCCAGCTCATCTACACATGAGGTGATTGAAAATTGTTTCAGCTGATGACTGTGACACATTCCCCCTTCACCTCCCAAAAAACTCTTAGCACCATACCAAACCTAAATCGATTAATTAAATTGAATTAGTAATTTGTGTGGTTCCTTTCTTCTTAAAATGTGGGGATTTTATTAGCTCTTTTTAAAATTGTGGCTTGCTAGGTTTTTTTTTTTTTTCTAAGGGGAAGCTGATAAATAAGGTTCAAGGAGAAATGTGAAAGCAGTCTGATGTGTTGATGTGTCATTACCAGCTGCTATTTCCTAAGTGACCGTTTTATCGGAATTATAGGTCAGCATAAGCCCGGAGAGAAGGAACTATTCTGTTCTCCCCTCCCAGGTAAAAGTACACCAGGAATTTGGTTGAAGAATAGGCTGGCTCCCTGCAGAGCAGAGGGGTAGGGCCCGGGGAGCTGCCCACCTTGGGTCTTAGATCCACCACTCTCAAAAGACGTGACCCCTGGCAAGTGGCCTGCCCCTCAGTGAGAACAGATGTGGGAGCCAGGCTTCCTGGAGCGGCTGTTAGGAGGGTGCACGGAAGGGCTGAGAAGCATCCGGTGCTGAGGCACCCTTAGCTACTCCTGACTGTGCGCTTGTCCTGTGTCCTGTGGGGAATGCGTGCAGAATTCTAGGACTCACATCACCCAGGTTAGTGGGCTAGTGTTTTTCTAACCAACTGAACTCTTTGATCCCACCACCCAAAAAGTCTTTAAAGCCCACAATATATGTCAGGTAGGAGTAAATTTTCCGTCTGGAGCCCCAGCTGCAGTACCCCCCTAGGTCCCCAGCATTTGCCCTCGAACCTCATCAGGGCCCTCTGAGCCCCCCAGCACTGTCAGAAAATGACAGGCCAGTTGTGTTAGCTCCCAGGGAACAGGCTCCTCCCCTGGCTGTCCTCCTGTCCTCTCCCCCAACAACTCACACCACACAGCTGGGTACACGGAAAACAACTCCTGAGTGCCTGTTAGAATATAACACAATCCTTTGTCCACTCCACTAGGGAGCTGTGGGTGTCACAAGTCAGGAGACTGGCCACCTGGGCCATCACGCTGCGTTACGGAAAGGAAGGTTCCCCTCCATACAACGAAACAGTGAACCCTCGCTTTCACTCAAGATGACATTTCGATCCACGTCCCAGGCACCCACCCTGTTCTTTGCCTTTTGAAGGAGTGAGGTTTACTTTGTGTTGTAAAAGAGAAGGGTAACATGAGGAAGTGTAAGAAGTGGGAACTACCAGTATGTGTTCCACAGTAAACCAGAAACTGTTAGAAATCTGTATATATGGCATCCAAGAGAAAAATCCTCTTGGATAATTTCAGATGTGATTAATAAACAGGGATTACTGCACGGGGGCGCCTTGGGCGCACCCTTCCCAGATCTCAGCCGCCCCTGGTGTGGGGAGCCGCAGGGTGGGGAGCTGACTGCCCTGAACGGGAGCCCAAGGGGAGAATGGCCTCGCGGGGCTCAGGCTGCGTCTGTGCTTTCAAGGGCCAAGGCAGGGCCTAGAAAGAGCATCCTCCTGGGCTAGGAAGTGGACAAGGTGCTCCGGAGACTCCTGTCCAGGATCTCGGAGTCTGTGGACTGGACAGTGTCCTGATCTTGAGGGAAAATACTGGGGCCAGACCACCTGGGTGAGCAAATCACTTTGTTGCCGTCTGCCTTTTCTCAACTGTGAAACAGAGGTGATCACAGTACCTACTGCATGAGGTCGTTATGAGGACTGAAGCAGTGATCCGGCATTGATTTGGTGCCAGCCCTCCTCACCGCAGTCCTGCCCTGGTGGCCTCCGATGAACGTTCAGCTGCCTGCACACTGTCAAGTCCTCTCTGGGTGCAGGGGGGGAGACGACTGAACCTTCGCACTATTCCCCCACCAGCCAGCTGCACCCTGCAGCCCTGTTTTGAGCCAGCACCTATAAACCGTGTCCTCTGTCCACGCCAAGTGCTGATGTCCCCAACACCTCACAACATACCTGGGAGGAGGTGTCTCTAATTATCCCCAAAGAGCTGTCAAGCCATCCACTGGCCCTGACTGCTCAGGAACCCTGGCCTGAGTGTCTCCTCACAGCACAGACGCCCCGGGGGCAGGGGGAGCTCCTCCAGGCACTGTCCCACCTGGCCTCTGTCACCCACAGCGCCCCGCGTCTCAGCCGTGTTCCTCCTACTCCATCTTACCTCCAGTCAGATTTTCTTGAAGTGACTTCCGGCTTCCTCCTTTACCACCATCTCTGCCCCTCTTGGTCCTCCCCTTCCGTTCTGTGCCTTGCCTAGCGACAGGTTCTCTGAGGCCACCTGTAACTGCCCTAGATTTGCCAGATGTCTGTCACATTTTTCACCTTCCTCCCTAGGGCTACAGTGTCTGCTTGGTTTTGCCACACATTCCAGCAAGCTTCTGGCTAATTCTTGTAACCCGGTACTCACCCCAACATACCCTTTCTAATAATAGAGAGATGAGCTGTATCCTGAAGCACCCCCTCCCTCCGCAAGGGAAGTTAATACTGAAATACATCACATTTCAAGAATAGGTTCCTCCTCAGGAAAGTTTTCAGCATTAGACTTTTGCTAAATAAAATATTTTAAATGTCCCAGGATGTGTTTCTCTAGTTTAAAAAAAAAAAAATCCTAGAAAGATTATTTCTTTAAGTAAAGAATAACCATTCTTTCTCTCATTTGCACCCCTGGATTCTTTTTCCTTTTCTGAAGTTTGCTGGAAGTGGTGAGTGCCTATGTCTCAGAGCAAGGCTGCCATATTGATTTTACAGGGCGTTATCAAAGTCATATTTTAAAAACCGCAGTGTGTGTTGAAAACGGACTGTTGGTGAGGCCTTAGAGACCATCTAGTCTGAGAGTCCAGTTGAGGAAACGGCAGGAAACGAGGGAAAGAACTTGCCAGGGAAGCAGGGAGTTTCATGATTTCCCACTGCGCGTGGAGTACCCTGGCTGTTGGCGAAGATGGAACATGGCTTCCCTTTCTCTCCGGAGAGAGGCCTTTATAACAGAGTGGTCTGAAGAGCAGTCTTCAGTGGGACAGCATTGATGACCCCCAAGGCTTTTTCTGCCAAAACTGAGTGTGAAGGTGCTGCTGAGGGGGAAAGGCGGATGTGCAAGAGGTTACCTTAGTTCCTCTTGCTTCTTCAGTGTTTAGTCAACACACTTAAGTGTCTGTGGATACCAGGATGAATAAGGAGCGCTACTTTTCCTCTAGACGCTTTTATCCTCTAGAGGGAATACAGACTTATGAACAAAGTGGATGTTGTTGTACAGTGCTACACTAGAGATCTTTATGGGGAGCTATTGGGAGTGTGTGGGGGGGCCCCACCTGACCAGCTTCATGCTGAGCTGAGGCCAGGGGATTTGGGCCTCCTCCTCAAGGTTCTGGAAAACCATTCACTGATTCTAGTCAGGGAGTGACAAAATGTAAGTTGTCTTTGGAAAGACTACTCCCGAATCCATTAAGAGGCCACTCCTGCATGTCTGCCTTTGCAAGGCTCTCTGAGGGTCCGTCTGCCATTGGGCAGAAGGCACTCCCCCATCAGAAACCTGCTTCCAAGCCTCACTTTGCTTGTGTCAAAATGCTAAGGACAAATGGAACCCCCATACTTCATTTTGCACAGCTGGTATAAAATGAAAGGAATTGCTATTATTTTAATAAAGTATTTTGGTTAGACAAGACTAGCGCTTCAGTGAGGATGCTTTTTTAAAATTCCATTTTTGGTGCGCCTGGGTGGCTCAGTCGGTTGAGCGTCCGGCTTCGGCTCAGGTCATGATCTCACAGTTTGTAGGTTCTAGCCCCACATCGGGCTCTGTGCTGACAGCTCGGAGCCTGGAGCCTGCTTCGAATTCTGTGTCTCCCTCTCTCTCTGCTCCTCCCCCACTCATGCTCTGCCTCTCTTTCTCTCTCTCTCTCTCTCTCCTTCAAAAATAAGTAAAAACATTAAAAATAAAAAAATAAAAATAAAACAAAATTCCATTTTTTTTTCTTTGAAACAGTATCATAAGGGGCATTCCTAACAAGTAACTTTTTATTTTGCAACACTTTTATTTTTTTTTTAATTTTTTTTTAACGTTTATTTATTTTTGAGACAGAGAGAGACACAGCATGAACGGGGGAGGGGCAGAGAGAGAGGGAGACACAGAATCGGAAGCAGGCTCCAGGCTCTGAGCCATCAGCCCAGAGCCCGACGCGGGGCTCGAACTCGCGGACCATGAGATTGTGATCTGAGCTGAAGTCGGACGCTCAACCGACTGAGCCACCCAGGCGCCCCTGCAACACTTTTAATCTTACCCCCAAAATGCAAAAGTAGTACAAAGAACTTCCAGGCACTCATCACACAGATTCACCAATAGCTAGTTGGCCGTATTTGCTTCCCCCTTCTGTCTACACTAACACACATTTTTTCATGAACCATTTGAGAGTTGGTTGCAGGCACTGTGTTCCTTTACCTCTAAATACTCCAGTGTGTATTGTGATGAACAAGGACAGGCACTTTGATAAGCACAGTATGGTTATCAAAATTAGGAGATTTAACATTGATTTGGTCTTGTTTTGTAACCTACAAATGTTATTCAGTTTTCACCACTTGTCCAGATAATAACATATAGTGAATAATATAGTGAAATTACAGTCGTCGTCTTCGTCGTTGTCACCATCATCATCGTCATCATCATCGTGAGAACTCTGGTCAATAGTCCAATCCAGGATCAAGCACGACATTTCATTTCCATTTTTCCTTTATTCTGCATCAGTTCCTCAGCCTTCCTTTCTGTCCTGACCTTGACGAGACATTAATTTTGTGGAGTGCCCTCACTGTGGCTCATCTGATGTGTCGTGAGCAGATGCGATTAACGCTTTGGCAGCAAAAGCCCGGGAGTGACCTCGTAGCCTTCCTAGTGCATCACGGATGTTACCGCTGAAGCTCTTGGTGAAGGTGGGGTCTGCTGCCCTTTTCCTCTTTGTAATTCCTACGTCTGTTCTAGGGATGTTCTTTTTGAGGCCGTATCACTACCCTGTTCTTATCAAAACATTCACACTCTCATTTTAGCAGACTAATACATTTTATCCACAGTAAATATTTAAAGGGCAAGCTGTTACCAATTTTTTTGATTCTCTCTACATCCTACAGTGAAAACCCAATAGAACGTAGATCGTGATGCTGCTCTTCACATAATTAAAAGGCCATTATTCTGTGCTCTTGATAATAAAAGCGTGTGGAGCAACCTCGCGTCTACAACACACCAAGAAATCCAGGCTTGAGCCCACAAGGCAACTCTTCCCTAGAGTGTTTTTCCTTACAGGGGACACATTTTCAAGGGTCACAAAATAAAGCAACACATTTTTTTAACTCCTTGAGTAAGATGCCATTGAAACCTCCAATCGTTTGAAAGCGTGAGATTTTTGCTGTCAAGTCTCCTCTCAAATTTTGATACGTTGGGAATTTGTCACTTGGCTTACCAAAGCAGAAGTTCACTTCGAAGGACACTTGCTCTTTCCAGGAGCCTATGACATTTAAAAATACCTTAGCATTAGAGCATATTGTCCTTATCGTTGCTAGTTTTATGTAACTGGGAGAGAAAACATCTTGAACTTTATGGCTCTCTCTCAGGAAATGGTGGAAGGAGCAGACAAGTAGGCTATACTTATGTCACATTAAGACTTGAACGAGTTGACACGTGTGGTTTGTGAGAAAGGTACACTGAGGTTTTAAGAGGCAGAGCAATGACTTTACTCCTGAAAAGATTCCTTCCAGACACTGATTTTTGAATTTTTTTAGTTTTGCTGGAGAACCTCATCCATAATGTGTGGGGTTTTTTCCTCACCTCTTAAAATACTCCTGTACATTTTCTGTTCTGCCTTTCTTAACAGCATTGGATTAAATTAAATCCACTGTATGCGTAACATTTTCACTACACAAAGCAGTTGCATTTTTTAAGTTGTATTTGTATTTTTTTGAATAGGAAGTGTTTGTGTATGGCACAAAGTCCAAAAGATGTAAAAGGGTGAAAAGTCTCTCTCTCACTCCAGCCCCCGGATACCCAGTCTCGCACCCAGAGACAGCCGGCGTAGCATAAAAGTGACTTAGGGCCCTCAGAAAGCAGTCCTTTTAACGTCTTTTTATCTCAGAGTGGTAGTCACTTATAAAACACAATTGCAGTTAATCTTTTAAGTGTGGGGAAAATATCTAGCCTGAATTGCCAAGTGAATGTTTTTGAAATAAAATTTGACATTAACGAATTAGCGTTAAATTGTAAGGAAATGGTTTTGGTGCTTAGATGAAATGCCAGAGTACTTCGTTATGAAAATATAGGAAAATTTTATTAGGCATCCATGTTTTATTTATTCATTTATTATTTTTTTTTTGGCTTTCAGAGTAATAGTTTTCTTTTTTTTCTTTTCTTAATTTTTTTCAAACAATTTATTGTCAAGTTAGCTCACCTACAGTGTAGGCTTGGCTTCAGGAGTAGATTCCCGTGATTCATCACTCACATACAACACCCAGTGCTCATCCCAACAAGTGCCCTCCTCAGTACCCGTCCCCCACCTCCCCCACCCCCATCAACCCTCAGTTTGTTCTCTGTATTTAAGAGTCTCTTATGGTTTGCCTCCTTGTCCGTTTATAACTTATTTTTCCTTCCCTTCCCCTATGGTCTTCTGTTAAGTTTCTGTCTTTCTCTGGCTGACTTACTTCACTTAGCATAGTTCACTCTCCCAACAACGTGGATAGAACTGGAGGGTGAACCTCCATGTTTTAAAGTGTAGAAGCCACAGCCTTCATCCCTCCGAGGGGTACCTTACAGTGTACAGTTAACCCAAGTGGAACACCTGGAGGGCATTTGACCTTTGGGTTCTGGGTGGCTAATAGCCTGTCAGAGCGTTTGGTAGCTCTCTGGGGCTATTTCTCTGGCCATTTCCTGTCGGGCCATGTGCCCTGTCTCATAGGAGCCTCCCGTTCATTCTGCACCCATCCTGTAGTATTCCTTCTTGGCTTTAGGACGCTCTGTCCCTCCCACACTTCCCAGTCCTTGAAACTTCTGCATTAGGAAAGACCCCTGGTTTCCTCCCATGTGCCACGCTTACCTCCATCCGCACATCGTACGTGGTCCCTCCTTCCCACCAGTTCTTGCTTTGCCACCTGCAAAACCTGCCTGCTGTTTCTTAATTCCTCTGCCTGAACAACCACGATTCCCAAAACACAGTTTGGGTGCTATTGGTCTTTATGTAAATACTGATTTGCCAGAGGTTCCTTTTGAGTACTTAGGAAGTTCTCAACTAATGCTGAGTGATATAAGTAACTAAAGAAAGGAGTATTTGCCCCCTTTGAGTTCCTCCAATTAGCAAGGCTTAAACTCACTTAGAAAGTGGGTTATGTGTCATGATTTCAAATCTTTACCCGTCCTTCTTATTTAAAGCTCACACGTCATAGTCGTGTTGTGTTTTGCCAATAAACGTGTATTTAGTGGGGGTAGGAACCATCGCCTCCTTGCTTGCCATGGCATTTGCCACAGAGTTCTCCAAAATGTGTACTGTGGTCAGCAAGGTAATTGCCGCACACTCAGCACTGTACTTAGGACTGTGAGTTATGCAAAGTTACACAAAAATTGTAGCCTCAGGAAACCTACGACTTAGTGAAGAAACAAGACGTGCGTACAGCAAGCTATGGTATGTGCTATAGAGTTAATGAGCCACACAGTGTTGTATAATTTAATGCTACCTCCTGCGGGATAGACTAGAGATTCTGTAGCCACTCAGAGAAGATTCCTAAGGACAGTAGGGCTCAGACCACAGGCTTCGTGTGGTGGGGCTACTTCCTGGGAGAATAGTGTTTTCATTAGCAGAGCAGCAAGAGCTACGGACCGAGTTGGGAAAAACCAGCCTAGCTGAAGTCAAGGTGGGTGTTGAAAGGAGATGGAGAGTTAGGGAGACAGGACAGAGGCTGCCAACCCAGCTGGAACACTTACTATTCATTTTATTAAAAAATTGGGCACACTGTGGATTTGGAACAAGGCTTCTGGGAGACGGAACAGAAGAACACAGACAAGAAGAGACATTGGCAGTCCACGGAATCACACGTGCACTCACTTGGTCAGGAAGCACACGCCCATCACGAAATCAGGATCCATCTGCCAGTGTAGCTCCTTCGTTGTCCTGAAGGAGTGTGGGAGCCATGAGCTTGGCTGGAGCCTAAGGTGACCCCAGGTTCTACCAACTTGGCTTCATGGTGTTCAAAAAAAGGAAAGAATGTCATCTTTTAGCTTAAATAGTGAAGTCACAGTTGTGGCAGTCAGTTTGTTACACATGCACATAATTACTTAGTGTTTAAAGAAGTGTTAGTAATCAAAACTATGTTCAGGCTAATTGTGTTTTTTTCATTCTATAAAGCATGTAAAATGTAGGAAGAGAAAAGATAAACAGCCACTCATTTCCATTTGAACTTGCTTATCCCACATTGAGGTGAAATGAACCTTACCAAAATCTTGTTTATCCTACATATTTATCCACATACACATCTAAAACACACACACACACACACACACACACACACACACACACACACACAGGCTGAATCATGCACAAAGTATTATGTAAGTTGTGAACATTGTTTTAAACATATTACACTTATGGGGCGCCTGGGTGGCTCAGTCAGTTAAGAATCCGACTCTTGATTTCGACTCAGGTTATTATTCCAGGGTCATGGGATCGAGCCCCATGTCAGGCTCCGTGCTGAACATGGAGCCTGCTTAAGATTCTCTCTCTGTCTCTCTGTCTCTCTCTCTCTCTCTCTCTCTCTCTCTCTCCCTCTGTTCTTCTCCCCCACTAATGCACACACACCCTCTCTCTATATAAAATGAAATAAAATAAATAAAATAAAATAAAATACTACACTTAGTGCAATGATAATTCTTCAAAAATATCTGAAAAGAATGAAAACTTTTCACAGCAAAAACTCCTTTTACAGTTCTCTCTGGAAAAGGAAAACAGACATTTTCTCCTTATTTTCTCCCCTTTTATTATCATCCATCGGATAGGAGAGTGATGTTTGGTTTCAAAAGTGAGTTTTACCATCCGTGATTCTTGATTGGGTTCTAGAACCATCTACACAATCTCAGTCAAATGAGTACTTGTAAAAAACAAGAATTGCTACTTGAGTTTTCATTTTAATCAAAACTAATGTTAGCAGTTTTATGGAATTATTACCAGGTTTCATTTGTTTTTATCCGTAGCAGCATATTCATTACCCTAAAGAATACCTTTAGCGAGAATACGACTGATTTGAGAAATTATTGGGAGAACCCTAACCCCTCTTTCTCAAGCTTCCTCTCCTTACCCAGTCTCCTCTAAATTTTTACATTATTTAAATGTTCAATTGCTTTGCATTTTAAATGATGACATATCATAACCAAGTACTCGTTTTTAAATTTCTTTAGGTTATTTAAAATAATTCTTAAAACATTGTATTTTTATTTGTTTTGGTGAAACTATGTAATCACTTACCCAAGAAACTCAAAGGACATTAACTGGCATCTTTATCTGCTTGAAAGAATTAAGCTGATAAAGATGATCATTGTTAAAAGTTATCTTTAATAAGTAGTACATCATATCATGTGAATTTCTCTCCTTTACCAGAGGGTAATTATCTTTCAAATTACCCATTATCAGTTTTCTCCGAATAAGTGTTCAGTACAGTTTTTCAAGAATGGTTACCTGGTATGTCAGGAACTGGGGTAAACACTGGAAATACCAAGGTACATTTTTGTGTGTCCAGAAGGAGTTTAAATAAACAACTAGGACACGTTGAGGTATGTTGTCTATGCAGAGGAGGGTCGGATTGGCCTGTTAGGGAGCAGTTGGTGGCCCTGTCCCAGGGAAGGTGAGACCTGGACCAGACCGCAGAATGAACGAGTTTGGCAGGTAGACCAGGGATGGAGGGCAGCGGTGCCAGAGCACCTTGTACAAATCGTGAAACATCCGCTGAGTCCTGCTCACAACAGGAATCGAGAAAGAGAGTCTAGCCCTGCAGAAATATCCTGGTGAGATGTTCTTAGAGTCATGGCTGTCTTGGAGCTGAGTTCTAGGTAATTCAACTGGAGACTTTTATACTTACTCCAGGGTAAGATTTTATAGTGTAAGGGTTACGGTAGAAATAAACAAAAACAACTGCACAGATAATAGAAAAGAATTACAAGAACTTCAGAAAATGTATGAGCTTCATTGAAAAGATTGCTTTAAATGGTCCAAGCTGATTTCACCGAGGATAAAGTTGAAACTACTTTCTTTTTTTTTTTTCCTTTTTTTTTTTCAACGTTTTTTTAAATTTATTTTTGGGACAGAGAGAGACAGAGCATGAACGGGGGAGGGGCAGAGAGAGAGGGAGACACAGAATCGGAAACAGCCTCCAGGCTCTGAGCCATCAGCCCAGAGCCTGACGCGGGGCTCGAACTCACGGACCGCGAGGTCGTGACCTGGCTGAAGTTGGACGCTTAACCGACTGCGCCACCCAGGCGCCCCGAAACTACTTTCTATTTAAGCCAAATTATTTTTCATGAGACCAAGAAATTTGGGAGATTAACTCTTTCCAGGGTGTCTGTTTCCAGTACTTGCTCTGTACTCGGCACTACTCTTGTCCCAATAGATCATGGGTCATATGCAGTTGACTTCTTCACTTCATTTTGACCACACCTCCTTTTCTCTACTCCATCTTTTTTTTTTTTTTTTTTTTTTTTACTATTTCTTTTTGAGAGAGAGAGAGAGAAACAGAGCATGAGTGGGGGAGGTGTAGAGAGAGAGGGAGACACAGAATCTGAAGCAGGCTCCAGGCTCTGAGCTGTCAGCACAGAGCCTGACACAGGGCTCAGACCCGTGAACCATGAGATCGTGAACTGAGCTAAAGTCGGACGCTTAACTGACTGAACCACCCAGGCGTCCCATCCTTCTCTCCACTCTTATTTTGACTTCTTGATTCTTAGCATTTCAGCTGGAAGCGGACTTAAGTGTGTCTAGTCTAGCCTTAAGCGTGAACTTACTTTATAGATGAGCAAGATGTGACAGCAGAACCTTAAGAGACTTGTCTAGGGTCTTCCAAATGTGTTGACCCAGAGGTCAAGCCAGGACTAGACACAGAGTCTCCTAATTCCTCATTTGCTTTTCATCTTATTGGCTTCATTATGTGTGGTCCAGATCTGCATTTATATAGAAGACTTGTATTACCTGTTAGATTGAATAATAAGAAATTGCCAGTAGGACGACATCAAACTAAGAGGTTTTTACACAGAAAAGGAAACCATCGACAGAACAAAATATTTCAACGAAATGAAAAGGCAACTAACTGAATGGAAGAAGAGATTTGCAACTGATATCACTGATAAGGGGTTAATATCCAAAATATATAAAGAATTCACACAACTCAACACACAAAAAAATTTAATTAAAAAATAGAGGATGGGGTGCCTGGGTGGCTCAGTGGGTTGAGTGTCCGACTTTGGCTCAGGTCATGATCTCACGGTTTGTGGGTTCAAGCCCCATGTCGGGCCCTGTGCTGACAGCTTGAAGCCTGGAGCCTGCTTAGGATTCTGTGTCTCCCTCACTCTCTGCCCCTCCCCTGCTTGTTCTCTCTCTCTCTCTCTCTCAAAAATAAATTAAAAAAAAAAACTTAGAAAAAAATAGAGGATTTGAATAGACATGTCTCCAGAGACATCCAGATGGCCAAAAGACACATGTAAACATGCACACCACCACTCATCATCAGGGGAATGGAAATCAAAACCACAAGGACATATCACCTCATACTTGTCTGAATGGCTATTACCAAAAAGACAAGAAATACCAAATGTTGGTGAGGATGTGGAGAAAAGGGAGCCCTCATATACTGTTGGTGGTAATGCAAACTGGTACAGCCACTATGGAAAGGGGTATGGAGGGTCTTCAAAAGGTTAAAAATAGAACTACCCTATGATCTAGCAGTTCCACTTCTGAGTGTTTATCTGAAGAAAACAAAAACACTAATTTAAAAAGATACATGCACCACTGTGTTTATTGCAGCATTATTTACAATAGCCAAGATAAGGGAGCAACTTAGCTGTCCGTGAATAGATGAAAGGATAAACTATGGAATATTACTCAGCCATGAAAAGATGAGATCTTGCTCTTTGGGACAACATGGATGGATCTAGAGGGCAGCATTATGCTAATTGAAGTAAGTCAGAGAAAGACAAATATATAACTTCACTCACATGTGGAATCTAAAAAACAAAGCAAATAAACAAAACAAAACAGAAACAACTTATAGATACAGAGAACAATGTGATGTTTGGCAGAGTGGAGAGGAGGGAGGTGGGGGGGGGAACGAAATAGGAGAAGGGGGTTAAAATGTCCAGTTGTAAAATAAATAGGACAGATTATAGGAAGAGGAATTGCCAGTATGCGGCCATTTTTGACGTACAATATGCAGTTTCCTGTGGTTTAACCTTACGGATTGAGTGTCGCCGACCAGCCTTGAGTCCCTTATATGCCCAGGGCCCCGATGAGGGGCACATCAGTGGCCAGGTTGCAGCAGGGCAAGGTTCTTTCCTAAGCCTTGCAAGGAGCCTGTGGGCCAAGAGGTGGCAAATCCTCCCGTCCCCCCTCCCCCTCGGTGTCCCTGTTCCCCCCGCCCTGATGCATTTGGTCAGGGCTGCCTCAGTGCTTATTTGGTCGACGTTACACATCCTTGGTGGCTGAGGATGTGACATGTTTGCTTGTTTACAGTCGTAACAGCGAGAACTTCAAGCAGTCAGTTTAAAGGATTTTGTGTGAAGTCACCCTGAAAGAGTCTCAGTACATGTTGGGGGTGGGAGATAAACAGGATGGTGTGCTCTGTGTAATCAGTCTCTGAACTCGTTCCCTTACTCAGCTTGGTATCCTTTCTTCAGGCTCTTTTTTTTTTTTTTTTCTTGAAAAGAAAGGAAGCAAAATTGCACCAGAAATCTAATTATAATAGCTCTACATATATAGTTCCATTAAAACAGGGGTGCCTGGGTAGCTCAGTCAGTTAAGCCTCCGACTTGGGCTCAGATCATGCTCTCATTCATGGCTCATAAGTTCGAGCCCCATGTCGGGCTCTGTGTTGACGGCTCAGAGCCTGGAGCCTGCTTCAGATTCTGTGTCTCCCTTTCTCTCTGCCCCTCCCCCACTGCTTGCGCGCGCGCGCGCTCTCTCTCTCTCTCTGTCTCTCTCAAAAAATAAACAAAAACCACAATTGTATGTGAGTCATTTTGGTGACTAGAGGAAACTTTCCTTAAATGTTATGGAGATTCTTGTCTTATCTCTGTCGTCTACTATATAACCTCGGGTGAGTTAAATGACATTTCTGTGCTCAGTTTTCTCATCTGTAAAATGGGGATAATAATAATAATGCCTACCTTGTGATGGAAATGAAATGCACTAATGCATCTCAGTGCTTGCCACTGTGGCTGGCACCCTGCAAGCTTCCAACAGATGTTAGCTGTTATCTAATCGCCTTTCTGGTGGCATTTATTTGACGTTGCCAAGTGCTGAAGCTTTGGAAACTTCGCTTAGGGATTTTGCTGTCAGATACCTGTGCACCAGAAACACGCAAAGTACTGTTGCTCTCGGTGGGGAGGTGGGGAGACGCTGCCCCCACTCTCTCCAGAGAGACAGTGCAGTGCTTGGGATCCTTGCTGAATTCCTGAGACCAGCAGGGCCCTCGGGAGCAGGGCGATGGGAGCTGTCACCGACATGGGACAGCGCCCGTGGCCCCCCCCCCCCCGTCAGATGCGTGCATTGCGCACAGGATGCCCGGCACTTCTGGGAGCCGCCCCAGAGCCAGCGTGGCTCCCAATGAAGGGTCAGGCTGTGCTGTGTGCAGAGGACTGTCTCTCTTCTGTACCTTTTCAAGGCTTGGGGTTGTATGGGAAGAGCTAAAAATACTATATGCTGCAGAAAATGTTTTCATCTGGAGTAAATTATATAGTTTAGATGAAAATATAAGAAAAATCAAATTGGAATCTTAAAATGCATGATACCCAACCAAAAAAATTTTCTGCCCCTCACTTTTCACTTTATTATATATATATATATATATATATGCATATACATGTATATATATGCATATATATGTGTATATATATGTGTTTATATATATATTTTTAGTGATGTTGATAACTTGAGTTGGTAGCAATGAAAATAACGAGTAACGCTCATGCAACTCTGCACGCCAAGTGCTGCCCCAGGTTGTGTGTCCACAGCAGCACTCTGGGGTGGCCGCTGCTCTCCCACTTCACACGTGAGGACACACAAGCACAGAGAAGCAGGTGACGTGCCCAGGTGGCCATGGAGCTGGTGGGCACGTGGTTCAGGTCAGGAACCCAGGGGGTCTGACTCCAGAGCCCGTCGTGTCACCTTCCTGGGCTCAGGGACTGCTGGTCCACGTCACACGCTGAATCAGCCTGATTTCAGCCGCAGGGTGTGACTTGAGCAGGGTGTCCCTCATTTTGATCTTTGTTTTCAGAGTTGAGGTCGATGAAAATTGGTGACTCATTTGTACGTCTCAGAGAAGACGTAAGCAGTATATGAGCAGGGTCCTATATCTGACTACATGATAGTCTGTCTGGGGGTGGGCAGGGTCCCCCCAGCCGGGGCCATCGTTCACTTCCTCATCTGAGAGATGACAGCTCTTCCCACAGCACAGGCCTGGCTGCTTTCTCTCGGGAGAGCCCAGTGTGTAGGCAGAGACCTCCTGCTGCATCTGCCCTTGACTGGGGCTTCTTTCCGGTTCTTGATCACTGAAGACGAACCTTCTGCCTTAAAGGAACCGCTCTGTATCATTTCCCCACTCTGAGAGAGGGGAATAGCCAACTGCTGACACTCACGGTGACGGCGACGGTGGAGAGGGTGGCCAGGCTGGGTTTGCTCCAAGTCCCCATGGCTTAACCATCCTCACATGAAAACATCTTCAAGCCATTGGTTTGGGTATCGCTGAATACTTAGCTTTGCAGTACACACCATTCTGAGGTTGTACGTGGATTATCTCATTACACACACACACACACACACACACACACACACACACACCTCTATGAGGTAGCCACCATTACAAACCCCGTGAAGTGGATGAGGGGGTTCAGTGGAATAACTGGCCCCACATCACATAGCTCATGCTTGGAGGGCTGCTACTTGCCTCTAAAGCCTGCACTCTAAGCCTTAACGTCCAAGAGTCTGTCTACGACTGAAACCCTAAGCCTGTATCAGATTGGAAATTAAGAAGGGGCACCTGGGTGGCTCAGTGGGTTGAGCGTCCGACTTCAGCTTAAATCATGATCTTACGGTTCATGAGTTCGAGCCCCACATTGGGCTCACTGCTGTCAGCTCAGAGCCCACTTCGGATCCTCTGTCTCCCGCTCCCTCTGCCCCCCTGCCCAAAATAAATAAACCTTAAAAAAAAAAAAAGTACTACAGGGGCGTGTGGGTGGCTCAGTCAGTTAAGTATCCAACTTCAGTTCAGGTCATGATCTCGTGGTTTGTGGGTTCCAGCCCCGTGTGGGTTTCTGTGCTGACAGCTCAGAGCCTGGAGCCTGCTTCGGATTCTGTATCTCCCTCTGTCTCTACCCCTCCCCTGCTCATGCTCCATCTCTCTCTCTCTCTCTCTCTCTCTCTCTCTCTCTCTCTCTCAAAAATAAATAAACGTTAAAAAAAAAAAGTACTATGAGCAACTGGGAAAAAAGACAGAAATGAGTAGAACATATGCATAAGAACTCAAAAAACAAATCCTCTGAGGCATCCTATGTAGGAACAGATTCCCTTGGGTGTCACTTGTCTGTGTCAGATACAATAATTGATACTCATAATCTATATCCTGAGTCTTTAAGAAGCAAAAAGTGAAACACCAGACTTTTAAGAAGGCAAGGATATATGGACTGCTTCAGAAGGATTTCTATCCAAAAGTCATTGATATGGGGAAAATATGTTTTGCTGAAAAAGTTAAACCCATGAGTATCTAGAAATCTTTGATTTGGATTGATAGGCTGTTTGGAATCTTGTTAACTGTTGGTTTACCTAAGGTTTAACTATAATAGTTAACGCCCAGAGAGGAGAGTCTGGATGGAAGTGACGTATAACCTATCCATCCGTTGTCATGGTCTAGTGATGTCTAAAAATCAACAGCTTTGGTTTCTAGAATTGCTCTTTGTTTATTAGAATCTTGTTTTTCAATACAGTTCTGTAGGATTCACATTTTTGCTGTTTCATAAGCTACTTTTCTCGTTCTTAAATTCAGGTACCCATTTGATTTCTCTAGCCACTCTTGTTTTGATTATACAAAATGTTATTTAGATAACAACCTTATTCTAATTAGCTCATTAGGAAAAAAAATTCCATACTCTTGAGAAAAGAAGTTTTTTTATGTAAAGAGTATGTTAATAAAGAGAGGGTTCACATTTTAAAAAATTCTTTTAGTGTTTATTTATTTGTGAAACAGATAGAGAGGGAAACACAGAATCCCAAGCAGGCTCCAGGCTCTGAGCTGGCAGCTCAGAGCCCTATGTGGGGCCCGAACTTGTGAACTGTGAGATCATGACCTGAGCCGAAGTCAGACGCTTAACCTACTGAGCCACGTAGACTCCTGGGGTTCAAATCTTGTAAGAGCAACACTTTCTGGTGTGTTTAATAATAAGAGAGAACTCCTATGATAAGATTTTAAAACTTAGGGGGCGCCTGGGTGGCACAGTCGGTTAAGCGTCCGACTTCAGCCAGGTCACGATCTCGCGGTCCGTGAGTTCGAGCCCCGCGTCAGGCTCTGGGCTGATGGCTCAGAGCCTGGAGCCTGTTTCCGATTCTGTGTCTCCCTCTCTCTCTGCCCCTCCCCCATTCATGCTCTGTCTCTCTCTGTCCCAAAAATAAATAAAAACGTTGAAAAAAAAATTAAAAAAAAAAAAGATTTTAAAACTTAGAAATACTACAATATTCTTTTCATCCTTTGGCTTTGTTGAAAACATTAAAGTAATTTTGTTGAGAATTTACTTTTCATTGCTAAGAGTTGTTACTGGATCATGGGCTGTAGGTTCCTTCACGGTTTGTCAAATTTCTTCACCTGTTATTCTGATAGTCACTTGTGCCTTCCAGGAGGGCACCCCAAAAATGAAACCTCAAAAACAAGTAAATCATAAAAGCATACAGGATGTATCAAAATAAAAAGCCATTTTGCTGGGGCGCCTGGGTGACTCAGTTAAGCGTCCGACTCGATTTTAGCTCAGGTCCTGACTGTCATCACAGTCATGAGATAGAGCCCCAGGTCAGGCTGTATGCTGACAGCCCAGAGGCTGCTTGGGATGTTCTCTCTCTCTCTTTCTGTCTCTCAAAATAAATAAACAAAAAAATACTTTCAAAAAAATCCCTTTTACTTTTCCTCATCATTAGGAATCAGAAGGGCAAATGCATTTTTATTTACTCTTCTTTTCCCTTAATCCTCTTATAAAAACTCAGTTTATGATGTGCTTGTGTAAGATCAGAAAATTCTGAAGAGTCAGAGATGAGAAGCAAGAATCCTGGGGAGGGGGTAGGATTTCCCCAAGTTCATGGCATGACTAACAGTGACAGCCCTTTCTTCTGGGATCAATATTCTTCCTAGTCGTGTGTCAGATGACACGAATTAGTGAGAATTTCTCACTTTAAAGGACAATGAACCATACAGCTTAAAATCACACTCAATTCCCCATTATTCCAGCTGACCTACTTCAGGAGCTCGGTTCATCTGGCACCTTCTGTGTCTGTGAAGGCCTGGGCAACAGGTATTCAGACTGCTACTGTTTCATTTCATACTACTGTGTATTCAGAATACAGCAGATGATTTGTCACAAGACCTCTAAGAGAGGCATATAAACGAAGAGATCTATGAATCTAAGCAACGTGTTCATTTGAACGGTGCATTTGGAATGGGAAGGGCATGCTCACGAAAAGCGTCTTCAAATCCAAGTAAGAATGACGAGACGATAGAACAATGTGTTGCTCTGCCTGTAATATAATTAGCATTTGGAAATTTTTTCCCCCACATCCCTCTCTTCAGTCTCTTCTTAGCAAGTTGCTGAATCAAAACCCAGTAGGTAAGCTGGACGGGCCCATTTTCCTGTTGTGAAGGTTGCCAAGGATTTCAGCCTTCCCAGAAGAACAGGTGCTTCTGTGCTCACTGAGGGCTTCAGACACACATGCTCACTTAATGCTCACCACAGCCCAGCAGGGGGGCCTCTTGGTGTCCCGTCTTCTATAGACCAGGAGACTGCAGTGCAGGAAGGAGGGCCACGCCACTAGTCAGTGGTGGGTCCAGGTCCAGAGCCTGTCTGCATATCTTCACACTGCTGCCTCTGGCCCCAGAAGCTACACCTCCCTACCAGCTCGTCTGATACCTGAGATTCCCATTTACTGGCTTGCTTCCCACAGATGCCGGTGTTGCCTCCAAACACGTTATTCAAGAAAGGACCGTCACTGCCACCCATGGCGTAGATACGGGGACTAGTGACTGTTGAGGCAAGGAAGAGAGCACCTGTTTGGTTACCTGCCTTCGGAATGGAAGAGGTTTTCTTTTGACCCATCCTTGGGACAGATGAACATAGTTCAGTATCAAAGAAGAGTTGAATTCTCTGGAATGTCTGAACCCGGACCCATCTGTGTTTCTATAGACAAGGATGCTTTTGTGTCCACATTAAGTTCCGTTTATTTTCCCAGTAATTTTAATTTAGGTTCAGTTATTTCTTCAAAAACGCTGCTAACTGTAGACCGAGTGAGCATCCCCTAGATCGTTATGCCAATATTCAGAGCCTGGAGTCACATCTGCAGAGGCAGGGCAATGTGACAGAGAAGCTCTGTAGGAGGGGACTTGGCTTCTCCTCCCCTCAGTGAGTACAAGCAAAACATCACTCGATATCTGGGGGTTTTGTCGCATCATCTGTAAAAATGGATGCCAAGCAAGGTGATCCCTGAAAGGCCGGTTCAGCTCTAAGAACCAGTAGAATTATGACAATGATACTATTTAAGTAATGCAATAAGAACATTGGTGAAAATTCATAGAGAAAGTAAAAATCCCTTTTCTCAAGAACCTATTTTTATCAGTTGCCATCATGAATCGGGAGACACACTGACTGTTGACTACGGAAAGCACTAGAAACAGTGTGTAGATGTCACAGAGGGACCTGTTCTTCCTAGCCCAGTAACCGTGGCATTGGTTGGTGGCACGGAGACAAACACACTTTGGGTTGGAGAATGACGTCTCTTGCTGTTGCCAAATGTAGGGCAAAAGATTACAAGCAATCGTTATGATGGAAGCAACTTTCTTGGTTACCAAATCTGTACCTTTAGTAGTTTGCCATTAGTAGTTTGCCATCCTCAGTTTATATTATTAGGTGTCTTCAAGTTTCAAGTATGTGGTATCCTTATTATGACCCATCGCTGCCCTTGACAGATAGACAGTGAGATTGCTTGGTGGACACTGGCTGGAATAAGTCCTCTGATGAAGTGCCACTCTTACAGAGAGCGACCTGCTGACAGGAGCTTGTGTGGCAGGGGCTCCACCTCCTGTAACAGCGTAAGAGGGGGAAATGACCTGGAATCACAGAGCATTCTTTCAGTTCATTGTGACCTACCTCCAGCTATTCTGTAAATAATCAGATCTAATAGTCACTCAGGTTTTTTATAGGAGCAAAAATGCAGGTAGATGAAAAGGGGGTGTGGGAATGACCGGATCATTCACTCATTCAAGTAGAATTTCCAGAGGTCAAGTCTAGGATGGCCTGGAAACTGGATATCACAGTCCCTGCCCTGAAGGACAGTGCATCGGCCAAACTTTTGCTGAAAGTCAGCCATTTTCACTTGAATACGCCTGCAGTTTTATTCATTTCCCTGCATCCTACTGGAAAAATTTAATTGTGCAGTCAGGAACAGAGATCAAGGGGCAAAGTGTCAACTAGGCGTTCTTTTTCCACTCACTTGAAGGATTCTTCGGCTTACTGCATCTCAACGGCTTTCACGTTGAGAAAGGCCTTTAATAAATATGTCGTTGTGGGAATACATACACCATTAGAACATTGATCGTTGGCTCACTTCGTGTCTTTTTACAGTGTTTGGTTGTGTAGTTTTTTTTCTTTCTTAGAGTCTCAGGTGGTTTGTGTTACCTTTTTGGTTGTAGTATAAAAAGATCTCTGTGATCAGTTTCTATTCTCAATTTTTTTAACTTCTTTTCATGTGCTGTTACATAAAATGATTCAATAGGGACTCGAAACCAGTCCCTGAGGTTGAGGGAACTTTCCTTCATCACATTCCTGCTCTCTTATCCGGAAGTTTAGCCTTGTGTACTGTTTTTACATATGTGAATCCTGATACATAGGCCTTCTTTCAGAGCGCAGATCTAAAATTTCTTATTATGCCCCTTCTACCTAGAAAAGGATAAGTTTTGTCAAGTTGAAGATGTGCTAACTCTGGATCTTTAAATATTTCAAGGTCTTCAAAAAATAAATTCTTGTGGTTATGTTGCAGGAAACTCCTTGGCTCCTTTTTTTAAGTTTATTTATTTATTTTGAGAGAGAAAGTGCGTGTAAGTGGGGAAGGGACAGAGGGGGAGAGAGAGAATCCCAAGCAAGCTCTGCGCTGTCAGCACCGAGCCTTAGGCGGGGCTCAAACCCACAAATCGTGAGATCATGATTTGAGCCAAAACCAAGAGTTGGACACTTAACCAACTGAGCCACCCAGGCACCTCAAGGAAGCTTTAGCTCCTTAAAATAAAAATATTTTAGCTATATGGAAGATGAGTGTCCTGTCTAAACAGTTTTTCAAAATTATTCCAATCAACCCCAGTGAAGTGTGGTACAGTGAACCCAAGATTAAAAAGACTTGAGTCAGTTCTTGGCCAGACACAGTCTCTCAGCCAACTTGCCTTTGAATTTTCCAATCTGTACGATGGGGATAATCATACCTACTTCATGGAGTTGTGCTGGGAAATGAATTTGATCTCATGCATGAAAAAGCTTGGTAAGTTAAACATACACACGCAAACACACACACACACACACACACACACACACACACACAAAATAGATGTAAATTATTATTATATAGATGTTATTACTGTTGGCTAAGTTCAAATGCCGGCACCAGAAAGGGACTTGAATTACAATAAAAATTAGCAGGAAACACAAAGACGTATACAATCCTGACAACTCCATGCCAAACCCGGAAGACCTAACTAAGCCTCACCAAGGTGTGAATGACTGATAACAGACTACTAACGTGTTACCTCTACCAGGTATCTTTGCATTTTAACCAACTCAGAGCCCGTGGTACTGGAGTGATATTCTACAAGTTAAATTTTAAATGTCAACCGGTAGGGGCGCCTGGGTGGCTCAGTCGGTTAAGCATCCTACTTTGGCTCAGGTCATGATCTCACGGTCCATTAGTTCGAGCCCCGCGTCGGGGTCTGTGCTGACAGCTCAGAGCCTGGAGCCTGCTTTGGATTCTGTGTCTCCTTCTCTCTCTGCCCCTCCCCTGCTCATGCTCTGTCTCTCTCTATCTCAAAAATAAATAAAACATTAAAAAGAAATTTTTTTTAAATAAAAAACAATAAATATCAACCAGTAAATGACAGAAACTTATGAGTGATCTTTAGGGCAGTTTCAAATTAAGACTTTGGGTTGTGAGTGTGGTTTGGCTGTGACTCCTGTCACCCCACTGATCCCCAGGGTTGATTTGACTGATCACACTGGCTAGGGGGTGTCCCTTTCCTTCCTCACTGCTCCATGCGCGTCCCTCCCACAGAGGAGGACCATTCGTTGGTCAAGGATGTACAAGCATCTGTGTTCCTCTGCTAGAACCTCCAAATAAGTTCTCAAAGTAAGACTTTCAGTGTAGGGAAAAGGTCTTTTATTTTGCCTTACTGACATTTACTCTTATATGCATCTTTTCAACATGCCATACCTGTGGTCCTTACAAATAAAACATTCTCTGCCTTATACATTAAAAAATGGACTTAGAAGGGCATCTGGGTGGCTCTGTCAGTTAAGCATCTGACTCTTGATCTCGGCTCATGGTCATGATCTCATGGTTCATGGGTTCGAGCCCCACATCGGGCTCTGTGCTAACAGTGTGAAGCCTGCTTGGGATTCTTTTTCTCCCTCTCTCTCTCCCCCATCCCCACTCTGTCTCTCAAAATAAATAAACTTAAAAAATAAAAAATAAATTTAAAAAATTGGACTTAGAGGGGTGCCTGAGTGACTCAGTCAGTTAAGTGTCCAATTTTAGCTCAGGTCATGACCTCACAGCTTGTGAGTTCAAGCCTGGCATCAGGCTCTGTGCTGACAGCTCAGAGCCTGGAGCCTGCTTCGGATTCTGTGTCTCCCTCTGTCTCTGCCCCTTCCCTGCTCACTCTCTCAGAAATAAACACATTAAAAAATTTATTTTAAAAATGTAGAATTCTGAGGTTGCCATGTATCTTATAATAGATATGCACATTTAATGCGATAGCATTCTTCTCCCATACTCCCCCATACCCTCAAAAGTCTATTATTAAAACAGTAGAACCTCAAGAATGGAGAAAATACAGCATTTTGTGAAAAATTAAACATCAGATTGCTTTGAAAAAAGAGAAGAGCAGTCGTAAACATTTCCTTGGCTAATTGCATAATTCTTTAAAAAAGCATCATTTTGGGGCGCCTGGATGGCGCAGTCGGTTAAGCGTCTGACTTCAGCCAGGTCACGATCTCGCGCTCCGTGAGTTCGAGCCCCGCGTCAGGCTCTGGGCTGATGGCTCAGAGCCTGGAGCCTGTTTCTGATTCTGTGTCTCCCTCTCTCTCTGCCCCTCCCCCGTTCATGCTCTGTCTCTCTCTGTCCCAAAAATAAATAAACGTTGAAAAAAAAATTTTAAAAAATAAAAATAAAAAAACATCATTTTACATAATGTACAAATTACAGAGTTCTTTGAAGATAAATTTTGTCTTTTGTGAGGATGGTAAAGTACTTTGGGACTTGTATAGAATTTATATTTTATATATATAAAGTGATTTGTGTGTGTTATATTTGTAATTAAAGGGACTGAAAAGCTTTATTTGGTAAGTAACATGGATAGGAAATTATGAATTGGACACAGTAGAATCATCAAACTCCTGGGTCTGTGTTTATTCTGCCATTTTTAAGGAAAATCTAAGAAATACTGCTGCCAAAAGGGCAAGGATTACAGTGGATTTCAAAGTTAAATTTGTTTTAATAAATAAATGTTATCATTAGAAATGTGTAACAGGAAACATGTTTCAACATGTTATTCTTCAGAATAAATAGTGGTACTGTTAATCAGAACAAAAGACTGGAAATAACCAAATGCCCAGCAATAGGACGATGGATACATAATATGAGGAATAGCCACACAATGAAGTATGCAGCCGCTGAAATGAATGAATTACACCCATACCATAGCAGACGGATGGATCTCCGTATCTTAATGTTGAATGAAAAACTACAGTGTTGAAAGGTGATATATAATACAATACCCTTCTGTAAAGCTCAAAAATAAGCAAAATTAAATATCATATTGTTTCAGTATGCATATATTTGTGCTGAACTTTTTTAAGAGGAGAGAATGGTCATCACACTATTCAGAGTAGTGGAGAGGAGGCAGAGAAAGGGCATTTGGATGAGCACCTGGGTGAATGTCCATTATTGATCGTGCCTAGTGTGGGGGAAGAGAGGGCGTTCATGGTGTTCACTGTACTATTTAACAAATAGATAATAAGATAAAGAAAAGAAGACCGGGTGAGAACTAACGATGACCTTGTGTCATTAGCCAGTGCTATTCACCTGCAGTCCGCATTAAAAAGAAATTCGAGTTTTCTTCATTCATTGACATACGTTCTTCTTTGTGTCATGTCCCATCTTAAAGGAAGATTTTACATAGATTATATGGAAGGGGCTAGGTGAGCATACTGCACAAGAAAAAGAGTCATAAATCTCGGGAATTTTATTTGAGATCTGGATTTATTGTCACAGATGGCAGTGCTTTCAGATTCGCTGGCACAGTTACTGAGGGTATTACCTTCATGAAAACAGACTCCAATTATGCAGAAGATGTGGTACAAAAATTGATGCTTGTAAAAGTAATTAACTATCATTGTGTAAATTTCATATCACTTTCTGTCAGTCATGGTTGCATTTAATCAGACTCCAGTTCCAGAGATGGATGCCTCTTCTATTTCTTTTTTATTATCAATATAATCCAAATTCTTTTAAAGGTAATTTAAACTTTCAGCATTCAACAGAAAGGGGGGTGGAGAGAAGGCTGTTCCCTGGAGCCAGGCTGCCTAAGTTTGGAGTCCAGCTCTGCCCTTCCCAGGGGAGCACCTCAGTATGCCTCAGTCTGTTCCTTTCAAAAATGGGTCCTACCTCACAGAGTTGTAGTGAGGATTAAATGAGTGAATATACATGAAAGATTGGGCTCAATGTTTGCACATTGTAAGTACTCCATATTTGCCATGCAGAAGAAAAAAATTTTAAATCAAACTTTTCATGTTATATGTTTGCAAAGCCAAGATATTCTGCCGAGCTCACAGTGACTGCATCGTTACATGGAACTGTGGCCAGCACGTTTTTAATGAATGCATTCTCCAGACCCGCACTGAACAAATACAGAAAATGGAAATACCATGTGAACGACACATGACAACCACATATGTAATTTTACATTTTCTAGTAGCCATACTGTTCCAATGCCAAAAGGAACAAGTGAAATTTAATAATATATTTTACTTCACACAGTACATCCAAAAGACTGCTTCAGTGTGTAATTTTTAGAAATTATGGAGATATTTTAGAATCTTTTTGTGTAGTCAGTCTTCAAAATCCATTGTGTATGTTAATGTACAGCACACCTCAGTTTGAGCAAGCCACAGGTGAGGTGCTCAAAAGCCACCTGTCAGTAGTGGCTATAGGCAGGGCTGATCCAGAGGATGTGGGCAAGGAGACTAATGATTTCTTCTTAACTAGCCTCAGCATTAACGTTACTGACACACACGGGGTCAGGTGAGAAGACCATTTGCGGCTGTTCGTTGTGCTTCTCCAAACCCCACTCCAAACCCTTAGAGGGTGGAGGCTGTGGTGAAGGGAGACCCATCTTGGGTGGTGTTCACTAAGGAGTGGGCACAGCCTGGGCCTGGTAGCCATGCGTCCCCCTTTGCCCTCCAAGTGCTGACAAGAACGTCTTACTCTTTTTTTTTTAATTTTATTTTATTAATGTTTTACTTATATTGAGTGAGTGGGGTAGGGCAGACAGAGAGGGAGACACAGAATCTGAAGCAGGCTCCATCCAGGCTCTGAGCTGTCAGCACAGAGTCCAATGTGGCACTCGAACCCACGAACCGTGAGTTCAGACACTCAACCCACTGAGCCACCCAGGCACCCCTGAACCTCTTACTCTTGTAGAACCTTCTCTGTGACACTTTTCTGTCTTTAGGTCCGTGGATGAGGTGTCCAGCCAAATGGACATGACCCCTTAATCCAGCTGACTGCTTCTAAATCTCCTATGCCAATACCATGGCCTGACATGGGGACTAAATCCAACCACCTGGCCCTTTTCCACATTGATGGGCGGTGTTGCTGACAGCCTTGTTCTCTGTGTACAGGTGTAACCGTGCCACCTTAGTTACTGAATGCTGTAGTAAGCCTAATGCTATGCTCTCTCAATGTATTCTTGATGCCTTTGCTTACAAAGAGCCATGGGATTATGTATGGCTACAGGGTGTGTAGTTTTGTTCTTTCCGTTTTTCTTTCGTGCATGCACTTTTTAGGGCATTTGGTAATTCACTGGTAACATACAGATTAGCATGTTACTTCTGAGACAAGAAATTGGATTCCGGTCTGTGTGTTTAAAATGACTGCGTTATGAATCTGAATGGGATGCACGAGGGAGAAAAATAAATCTTTTTCAGCCTCAGTGGAATCGGGAGAGAAAATAAGTCAGTACCTGATTTCTGAGCCTTAAAGGAACTCATTGTGCATGTTCTGTTTAATTCTGAGGCAGCTGTGCGGGCCTGGGTGTCCTGTACGTGAGGGAGTCAGAAAAGTGGGAAGAAATAATATGATTCACGGTGTACAGAGAAGTCAGGTTTAGAAAAAGGGAATAAACAAGAGGCATTACTCAGTCACTACTATTTAAAACTGAGAACCAGAAGACAATTAGCACAATAGTGTTTGAGGAGAGAAAGTTCCAGATATTGTAGCATTTTTAGTTCCTCCAAAGTCTGGAATTACTGTGATTCATACTCTTTGTCAAGCCCCACGCTCAGGTCCCGTCTCTTCTCAGCCATTTGAAATTTCTTCCCCTGCTTCAATCCAGAGAAGTCTGCTAGACGGGTTTTTGTGAGATTTGCCCCAGTGGAATTTGGAAATTAAGTCCAGAAAGCTGAAAGGTGAAAAGGTCCGTGGAAGCCGACGCGAAGCTTATGCAGGTGCACCCGGCTTCTGCCCATTCACGTGGTTCCAGCCCCTAGCG
>NW_024412397.1:62137386-62241705 GCF_014898765.1 Herpailurus yagouaroundi
GGGGGGTTGGTGTCCGTACAGCAGATGGAAGTAGGAATGCTCCATAGTAAGTAGGAATGCCTCGACCCTCCCAACAAGTACAACAAATGGAAAATATAAAGGTCTAACAGTTAGAGGAAACAGGATGCGGGGCCACTCTGGAATTGTCAGCGCCAGTGCCCAGGAGCACTCCTCCCCGCAGCCCGGGCGCCGTGCGGGCCAGCAAGGACCGACCCGGTGCGGCCATGACCCTTCAAGAACTGTCGTCCAGGGAGCGCCCCATCCAGCCTTTCTAAGGGTTTTGTCTTTTCCCTCCCTAGCCCATAATCAATTCTCTTAGGTAAGAGAAGTCAGTGCCAGGGAATTGAAAAGCGAACTGCATTGTTTTAGTTGTGTGTTTTTGCCACACGTCTTTCCTAAATTGGGTCCAAGCTGGTGTACGTGAGGCCCTAAGGGGTCATTCTGACCAGAGCCCTGGTTTCGTTCCCTGCCTCCAGCGAAATGCCAGAGATTGCCTCGGCTCCGAATGGGTTACAGCACCAGCTCAGCTCTGTGTCAAGCTGTTATTGAAGGTCTTTAAAGATTTCCACCCACCTTCCTCCCACGCTCCTGGCAAATGAGAGACATTTGAATTCCTCTCCCAAGGGAGGAAGTTATGAAAGTGAAAGAAAAATGGCTGTTCCCTGTTCTCAAAAGGAGAGAAAAGAAAAGTGGGTTCTGCCCCTCCTTTATTATTCCTCACCCGTGAAGGATATGCTCAGAAGCAGGGTGAAGAATTCTGGCTCTCAGAAATCAGGAGAAGGGGAAGTTTATCTCATCCTTTTGTGTGCTTATTCCAGCTTACAATTCAGAGTCTGAAGATGCAGGACACGCTCTAATACAGAGTACGTGCTCGCCCTGGAGGGGGGGGGTCCATTCTGGAGGGCTTCTGGCCCCAGAGGGCAGTTTACTCCAAGACCCCAAATTACTGAAATACAGAGAAGAATGTGTAAAGGGAACAGACACTCGGTTGATTTTTCCTATCCCACTGAGCACTAGAACTTCCGCTGAAAAGAAATCTATTTTGGGGGTCAGATCTGAATGTGAAGTAGTGTTTGGTAAGGATTCTTGCCATGTGACTAAGGAAGTGTAGTGGAAAGGTTTTCACAAGTTTCCATTTAAATCTTTTTGGATTTTTCGGAACATCATTTCTGAATTTCTCTGTTCATTCAACTCACTTTTGTGCATACCAGGCTAACGAAACTATACGACGTATGTTCATTTCACTCCGCCAGTGTTCAAGAAGTTGGGTTAAGGGCTTTGAGGGGTATGGAAAAGATTTTTTAAATAAGCTCTGCTCTCATTGAGGAGGGCACTTGTTGGGATGAGCACTGGGTGTTGTATGGAAACCAGTTTGATGAATTATATTTTTTAAAACACTGGATAAATAAATAAATAAATAAATACATAAGCCCTGTTCTAGAGCTTATGGTCTAATAAGGAAGATAAGACTGATATTCATGGGGAGCTAAAGACCAAGAGATCCTGGCATTTAACAAAGTCCTCGTTTAGAGTTGTCTCTACTTCCTATGACCAAATAGAAAGGAAAGTAAGAATCTGACGACAGCAAAAGTCTGTTCTGGACAAACTTCAAAACAGCGCATGTACAGGTCTGTGATGTATAGATATTAGAAGTCGCTGCTAATAACACATCACTTGTTTGGCAACCATTCTTGTGCTCGGAGGCAACGATCTGATGTGCAGAAAGATGGTCTGAAGCTGTTCTCAACATTTACAGCATCATCTAATTTTATCATTAGTGACTTTTTGCAACATTGACATAAGACATAAGATCTACAACACTCCAGACTTTGGCATCATCTGGCAGCCATCCCTTAACTCATAAACGTTCATCCTGATTGGATGATTTCCTGTACTTGAGATCTATCGGCCTTGGTGAATTTTACTTACCTCATGAGGTTTTCATGTCTATCTAGGGTATATCCACTTAATAACATCCTGGGCAACCTGCACCAGACTGGCCTGATAATAAAGAAAGGCACAGAGTGCGTTTTAGCTCCTGGTCTCATTGACATTGCCAGTTTCCCACTTCCTTCTGCAACTTTTTCTTTTCCTCCTGTCCCCATCAAATTAATCCTTGATCTCACCTGCAGCCACTCCCCTATTCAGGCCTTTGAGATCTTGGAGAGTCCTGAGAACTTCTCAGCCACGCGGTCAGTGCATTCTTCCCAAAGCAGGCCGCACTCCAAAATCATCTGGGGAGCTTTTAAACCAGGATTCCCAAGCTGCCCTCTGAGATTTTGATTCAGGAATTCTTGGGGGAAGGTTCAAGGAACCTATTTTAAAATCTCAGCGATGTTCAGTGAATGTGCAGGAACTGTCTAGTCACGCGATGAGTAGTCACTGGTGCGGGTTGCCCTGCTTTCTCTGCAGGGACCGTTCACGGTCACAGTAAGAACCACACTTGCCCACAGCTCTTTTTGTGTTTACAATTCAGAACAAATCTTGACTCACTAAAAGTCATCAACAGCATTTTTGCTAAAGCAGAATGTATATGGTAAAGTAAATGCTCAGGATTGGTTACAAAGAAGGCTTGAAGCCACAGTGGCTCCACCAGCCCTGTGTCAGTTCGGGCACCTGCCCCACCTCTCGCTGGCCTCCAGTGTGGGGACAGGACCTGGGCCTTTTTCCGCCTGTTCTTTCACTCCCCACCCAGCCAGGCCTGCCAGACACAGAGGACGGCTGGCGCGGGGTTTGGTGGGAAGCTCCCAGCTGCAGGCACAGGACTGGGCTAATGCTATGGAATGCCAAGAAGTCAGCCAAGGCTAGCCCCAGGCAGAACGATGGAGCCCGTGGAAAATGGCCAAACATGGCCCAGAATGGTCCTGTTCTTTCACTGTGTATTTAAGCCTGAGGAAGCTGTGAGTGATTAAAGAATCTTAAAATGGTGGTCGAAATTCTGGCACCAGGAAGGGCCTCTAGGTTTAGAGACTCTGAGCAATAGATTCCCACCATGTTGGCATTGCTTCCAGATGTTTGTTGATCCCTGTTCAGCGTTTTCTCACAGCCTCATGGCTGGCTTGGGGGACTCGTGTACGGGTAGCACCAGGTGATGGCACCTGCGAAGCATTTGGTGAGGAGACTCTGTATAGACAGATTCCCCACAGATCGGATAACACAACCATGCTCTTCTGGATTACAAACATAAACAAACATATCCTTTTTTAAGTGCATTTTTTACTAAAGTACTCTGTGTATCTCCTTCATCCCACTTACATTTCATCTCCATTTTTATCTTGGCATTAACTAACATACTTCGGAAGCAAGCTTACGCTGACACAGAGTTTCACATGCTATTTATACAAATAATGCTCATCTAACTTTGAGTTGTAAATGGAAAGTTTAGGCCCAGGAGCTGTAAAAGGCCCAGTTCTTAAATTCCAGTGTGACCCCTCAACAAGTACACAAAGATCGAGATCATACCGTGCATATTTTCAGACCATAATGCTGTGGAACTCAAAATCAAGCACAAGAAAAAAATTAGAAAGATAACAAATACTTGGAGACTAAAGAACATCCTACTAAAGAATGAATGGGCTCACCAAGAAGTTAAAGAAGAAATTAAAAAGTACATGGAAGCCAATGAAAATATAACACCATAGCTATGAAATATATGCACCATGAAATATAGCACCATAGCCCAAAATTTCTGGGACACAACAAAGGAGGTCATAAGAGGGAAGTATATAGCAATCCGGGCCTTCCGAAAGAAGGAAGAAAAGTCACAGATACACAACCCAACCTTACACTTTAAAGAGCTGGAAAAAGAACAGTAAGTAAAACCCCAAACCAGCAGAAGACAGGAAATAATAAAGATTAGAGCAGAAATTAATGCTATTGAAACAAACAAACAAACAAACAAACAAAAAAAAAAAAACAGTAGAACAGATAAATGAAACCAGAAGTTGGTTCTCTGAAAGAATTAACAAAATTGATAAACCACTAGCCAGTTTGATCAAAAAGAAAAAGGAAAGGACCCAAATAAATAAAATTAAGAATGAAAGAGGAGAGATCACAACCAACACAGCAGAAATACAAACAATAATAAGAGAATATTATGAGCAATTATATACCAATAAAATGGGCAATCTGGAAGAAATGGACAAATTCCTAAAAACATGTAAACTATCAAAACTGAAACAGGAAGAAATAGAAAATTTGGACAGACCCATAACCAGTAAAGAAATCGAATTAGTAACCAAAAATCTCCCAAAAAACCATAGTCCAGGGCCAGATGGCTTTCCAGGGGAATTCTGCCAAACATTTAAGGAAGAGATAACACCTACTCTCTTGAAGCTGTTCCAAAAAATAGAAATGGAAGGAAAACTTCCAAACTCTTTCTATGAAGCCAGCATTACCTTGATTCCAAAACCAAAAAGGAGAACTATAGACCAATTTCCCTGATGAACATGGATGCAGAAATCCTCAACAAGATATTAGCGAACTGGATCCAACAATACATTAAAAAAAATTATTCACCATGACCAAGTGGGATTTACACCTGGGATGCAGGGCTGGTTCAGTATCCACAAAACAATGTAATTCATCACATCAATAGAAGAAAGAACAAGAACCACATGATCCTCTCAACAGATGCAGAGAAAGCATTTGACAAAATACAGAATCCTTTCTTGATAAAAACCCTCAAGAAAGTAGGGATAGAAGGATCATACCTCTAGATCATGAAAGCCATATAAGAAAGACCCAACGCTAATATCATCCTCAATGGGAAAAAACTGAGAGCTTTCCCCCTAAGGTCAGGAAAAAGACAGGGGTGTCCATTCTCACCACTGTTATTCAACATATTATTGAAGTCTTAGTCTCAGCAATCAGACAACACAAAGAAATAAAAGGCATCCAAATCGGCCAGGAGGAGGTCAAACTTTCACTCTTCGCAAATGACATGATACTCTATGTGGAAAACCCAAAAGATTCCACCAAAAAACTGCTAGAACTGATCCATGAATTCAGCAAAGTGGCAGAATATAAAATCAATGCACAGAAATTGGTTGCATTCCTATATACCAATAATGAAGCAACAGAGAGAAATGAAGGAATCAATACCATTTACAGTTGCCAGAAACCATAAAATACCTAGGAACAAATCTAACCAAAGGGTGAAAAATCTATACACCGAAAACTATAGAAAGCTTATGAAAGAAATTGAAGACACAAAAAAATAGAAAAACATTCCATGCTCCTGGATAAGAAGAACAAATATTGTTAAAATGTCAATCCTACCCAATCCTACGTACTCAATGCAATCCCTGTCAAAATAACACCAGCATTCTTCACAGAGCTAGAACAAATAATCCTCTAAAATTTGTATGGAACCAGAAAAGACCCTGAATAGCCAAAGCAATCCTGAAAAGAAAACCAAAGCTGGAAGCAATACAATCCTGGACATCAAGCTATACTACAAAGCTATAATCATCAGGACCGTATGATACTGGCACAGGAACGGATACTCAGATCAATGGAACAGAATAGAGAACACAGAAATGAACCCACAAATGTATGGCCAACTATTCTTTGACAAAGCAGGGAAGAATATCCAATGGAATAAAGACAGTCTCTTCAGCAAGTGGTGCTGGGAAAACTGGACAGCCACATGCAGAAAAATGAACCTGGACCACTTTCTTACACCATACACAAAAATAAACTCAAAATGGATGAAAGACCTCAATATAAGACAGGAAGCCATCAAAATCTTTGAGTAGAAAGCAGGCAAAAATCTCTTGACCTTGGCCGCAGCAACTTCTTACTCAACACGTCTCTGGAGGCAAGGGAAACAAAAGCAAAAATGAACTATTGGGACCTCATCAAAATTGAAAACTTCTGCTCAGTGAAGGAAACAATCAGCGAAACTAAAAGGCAACCGACAGAATGGGAGGAGATATTTGCAAATGACGTATCAGATAAAGGGTTAGGATCCAAAATCTATAAAGAACTTACCAAACTCAACATCCAAAAAACAAATGATCCAGTGAAGAAATGGGCAAAAGACATGAATAGACACTTCTCCAAAGAAGACATCCAGATGGCCAACCGACACATGAAAAAATGCTCCACATCACTCATCATCAGGAAAATACAAATCAAAACCACAATGAGATACCACCTCACACCTGTCAGAATGGCTAACATTAACAACTCAGGCAACCACAGATGTTGGCGAGGATGCGGAGAAAGAGTATCTCTTTTGCACTGCTGGTGGGAATGCAAACTGGTGCAGCCACTCAGGAAAACAGTATGGAGGTTCCTCAGAAAATTAAAAATAGAACTACCCTACGACCCAGTAATTGCACTATTAGGGATTTATCCACGGGATATAGGTGTGCTGTTTCGAAGGGGCACATGCACCCCAATGTTTATAGCAGCGCTATTGACAATAGCCAAAGTATGGAAAGAGCCCAAATGTTCATCGATGGATAAATGGATAAAGAAGATGTGGTATATATATACAGTGGAGTATTACTCGGCAATAAAAAAAGAATGAAATCTTGCCATTTGCAACTATGTGGATGGAACTAGAGGGTATTATGCTAAGCGAAATTAGTGAGTCAGAGAAAGACAAAAATCATACGACTTTACTTGTATGAGGACTTTAAGAGACAAAACAGAGAACATAAGGGAAGGGAAGCAAAAATAATATAAAAAGAAGGGGGGGACAAAACATAAGAGACTCTTAAATGTGGAGAACAAACAGAGGGTTACTGGAGGGGTGTGGGGGGGGGTGGGCTAAATGGGTAAGGGGCATTAAGGAATCTACTCCTGAAATCATTTTTGCACTATATGCTGACTAACTTGGATGTAAATTAAAAAAACAAATTAAGAATTTAAAAATAGTAATAATAATAATAATAATAATAAAATAAAAATAAAATGCCTTTGTTACAAGATGTAGCTTGTGACCCAGTGACCCTACTGTGTTTCACAGTGACAGTCTCAAAGGAAATATTTTGTTTGAAGTGTATCATGAATCTGATTACTCGTAATATATAGCAGTAGCTGAAGAAGGAAAGTCTCACTTGGAATATATAAAAAAATCAAAACAGTATGTTGTACACCTGAAACTAATATAATGTCATATGCCAATTATATGTTAAATTAATAAGGAAGAAGAAAAGGCTCAGGTCATTGGTATTAAAAATGAGAAGAAAATTCTAGAAAGCCAAGCTCAAGGCTTCAGTTTTCTAAGCCTCTCCAGTGGCCAACGAATGGTGCTTTTACTTTATTTTGTTTTAGAGAGAGAGAGAGAGAGAGAGAGAGCAGGGGACAGAGGCAGAGGGAGAGAGAGGGAGAGAGATTCCCAGGCAGGCTCCACTCTGGGCGTGGCTCTTAATCCCACCATGGATCATGACCTGAGCCAAAATCAAGAGCCGGATGCTCAACCAGCTGAGCCACCAGGCGCCCCTGGTGCTTTTATGTTAAAGTAACGAGATGGCAGATGTATTCAAAGTAAAACATGTAAGTGGAAGAATGGTTTTTGATAGTTTAAATATAAGTCACTCGAGCCATTCCTGTGATGAGGAACTGAGCGCTGGGTCTTGGGTAGGTGGGTGGGGGTGCGATTTGTCGCCCTGGGACCTCACAGCACCGTAACTGGAACGGGAGAATTCTCCAGGGCATTTGTTAGTGCATCATGACTCCCCAGCTTCCAACAGTCTGACATCACTGTGCCCCTTGGGGGGTGTTGTTTGGAGAGAGACCTCATTGTTAGTGCAAATGTGCCAAGCGTTTGTAACATTTATTTTAACTCTGCAATTCTTAACGTTACAGTGGCACTGAGGGGACATGCTGGGGGTGGGAAAGAGTCTGTTAACACATTCAATTTTTATGTCTGAGGCTCCTTTGGCATTTAACATAAAGTAAAATTCTGTGGTTTGCAGCCTATTGATTTTTCTATCTAAACTATTTCAGTGCTTAGTACAAGAGATAAAACGACGACTCAGAACGTATAGAGTAAGATATCCTGATTTGGGAACGATGACGATCTCCAACAGAGCTGTCCCTTCAGTGACTGTGAAGAAAAGCTCTGTGTCGTGAAGCTTGTGTGGATTTGTTAGCCGTTGCCGGCATCCTAATGAAGGTTTCCAAGAAAGTGATGCTGACACTCTGTAAGAGATCTCTCGGCCACAGTTATTTTTAAATTCCCCGTCCATTTGTATCTTCGTTGCCAACTACAGCAGTGGGAACAGCTAGGTGTTTTTTGTGCAGCCACAACTCCCTTGTGGGAGAGACAAGGGAGACACGCAACAGAGACACGCAGGCACGAGAGGTGATCAGAGAAGCCATAGGGGACTGTGTTTGCCTTCTAAACAGAAGGTTGATTACCAAGAGATCATGCTTGTTTGTTTGGAATAAATGAGGTGGTGTCTTCTGGGAGTTTTTCTTGGTAAAACATTTCAAAAGCTTTTAAAAATGAAAACAAAACAAAACAAAACAAAACCCTATGATCAACTCCACTGCTATCTAAATAAGATACTGTGTCCATATAGTAACCACCAAAAAAAAAAAAATCAACCTACTGTGCATGTGATACATTTAGGTAAAACACTGTTACTGGGGAAAAGGAGGTTGGCTTCTGGGTGCAGACCTAGACTCCTGAGCCCCACCAGCAACACGTAGGTACAGAGCTTTCTGATCCATTGGGTTTAATGATCAGGACACAGAAGACGATGCTACAAAGGCCTCAGGGGTCAAGTAGCTTTCCTGTGTCCATCTCTGCAGTAATCCAGGTGTGCAAGGACCTCTCTCCAGCCTCCACGGCAGCACCACCAGCCTCCCCCTCGAGGTGCCCTGGTACCAACGTCCCACCCAACACGTTAGGCCTGTCTATTCAAAGGCTCCTGACAATTCCCACCTTCATTGTTCGCATCCTGCGGATTCTCTGAAGTTTAAGCCTGCCTTCTTTGGAGACCTTTCTGATCTAATCTCTCCCTTTCCCGAGTCCCTGCAGTTTTCACTTCCTAGGGCTTCCCCAGGTACTGTAAATTTAGTCATTATATTTTTTTCAGTACTTCACTGCCTTTTATTATTTTCTCATTACTTGGTATATCTGAGCACAGTCTCCCTACTAAGGAGTTAACTTCTTGAGACCCGGGGTGGGGGCTAATACTTGGGATCCGTCTCCCCAGCACCTCGCCTTGTGCTAGGCACATAATCCGCAAAACTTCAGATTATTTCCCACTCACTTGTGGTCTCACTAACCCCTAACACGGTACCTAGTACAGAGTTGGAATTCAGTAAATGTTTGTTGAGTGACTGACAGATTGTTGGCACGTAGGGAATACTTGAGCGGTGAAGACAAGTTTTGAGGGAGAATGTAATCCTTATTTCAAAATGTCTTTGGCAAACTACCATCTCAGTGACATACTGATAAAGATTCTGTGTGAGAGTCTTCATATTCTCTTTGTAGGAAAGAGGGCATTACAGAATTCCTTGGTAAAGTTAGGTATGTTTATGTAGTATGGACTTGTTAACAGTATTGAAATATGTCGCTTTCCAACAAATATTCACGTGGGTTTGAGGAATAGTCTAGATTAAACTACCTTTCTTTAAATTATTTATTTTGAAAGAGAGAGAGCAAGCATGGGGGAGGAGCAGGAGAGAGGGAGAGAGAGAATCCCAAGCAGGCTCTGTGCTGTCAGTGCAGAGCCCAACTCAGGGCTCCATCCCACGAACTATAAGATCATGACCCGAGCCAAAATCAAGAGTCGGACGCTTAACCGACTGAGCCACCCAGGTGCCCCTGCATTGAACTACCATCAAACAATGTATGTAGCCTCACACCGTACACAAAAGATAACTCAAAATGAATCAGTGCCCTAAACATAGAGCTAAAACTATAAGAGACTTAGAAGATTAAATCTTCGTGACCTTGCAGTTGGCAGTGATTTCTTAGCTGTGACACCAAAGGCCGAAGCAACAAAAGAAAACACAATTAAATACATTGGACGTCATCAAAACTTAAAACGTTTGTGCATCCAAGGACATTATCAACAAAGTGAAAAAAGAACCCACAGAATGGGGAGAAATAGTTGCAAATCGATATATCTGATAAAGGTCTAGTATTCAGAACATCTTACAACTGAATAACAAAAAAGATGAGCAAAAAAACTTGAAGAGACATTTTTCCAAAGAAAATACACAAATGACCAATAAGCATATGACAAGATGCTCAACGCCACTGGCTGTTAGAGAAATGCACATAAGAACCACAATGAGATACCACTTCACACCTACTAGATGTGCTGTCATTAGAAATAAAAATTACTGGGGCGCCTGGGTGGCTCAGTCGGTTGAGCGTCCATCTTCAGCTCAGGTCATGGTCTCGCAGTTCATGGGTTCGAGACCCGCGCCGGGCTCTGTGCTGACAGCTCAGAGCCTGGAGCCTGCTTCGGATTCTGTGTCTCCTTCTCTCTCTCTGTTCCTCCCCTGCTCACGCTCTGTCTCCCTCTCTCTCTCTCAAAGATAAAATAAACATTAGAAAACATTTTTTAATAAAATAAATAAAAATTACTGATAATAACAAGTATTGGTGAGGATGCAGAGAAATTGGAACACTCATATACTGCTGACGGGAAAGAAAGACACTGCAGCCACTCTGGAAAACAGTTTGGCAGTTCTCAGAAGGTTAAAAGAACTACCATGTGACCCAGCAGTTCCAGAATAATTGAGAGCAGGGAATCGAGCAGATATCCATAAACTAATGTTGATAGCAGCATTATTCACGATAGCCGGAAGGCGGAAGAAACTAATGTCCATCAGCAGATGAACAGATAAACCCAACGTGGTCTGTACGTACGATGGAATATTACTCGGCCACAAAGGAGTGACACGCTGACTCATGCTGCAACGTGGACGAGCTCTGAAAATATTACGTTGAGTGAAAGAAGCCAGGCATGAAGGCCACATGTCGTAGGGTTCCAGTTCTGTGAAATCTCCAGGACAGGCAAATCCATAGAGACGGAAAGCAGACCAGTGGTTGCCTGGTACTGGGGAGCGGGGAGGAAGAATGGAGATTGATTGCTTAATGGGCACAGGTTTTCTTTTGAACTGATGAAAGTTCTAGAACCTACTTAAACAGAGATGCTGGGTACACAGCCTTGTGAACATACTAATACCACTGAATTGCACGCTTTAAAATGGTTGATTTTATTTACGCAAATTTCAATTCAGTTTTCCTAAAAAATCTTAAGAGGTACATAAAGAGGCACCTAACAGTGTCTGTGCCCATCATCAGGAAAAATTTGCTTTCTTGAATTTCTGTTGAGTAAAAAATAGGCTAAAACAACTTAAAATACTGCCGTTGTTCCAAGGACTGTCATGCTAAACTACAGATTTATGGATAGTGACAAAAGGGCAGATATGGTGAAAGACTTGATACTTAAAATAATATAAATTCCATCACAGGAAAAGTTTAACTGAGCTCCTTTATAGGCAGCTATTTCCTTGAAACTTGATCATGGTGTAGCTTAGGGCTCTGTCTGCACATCTGGGTCATCTGGCTGTGTCGGGAGCTGGTAACAGCAGGACCCTGCCTCTGCCGGCCAGGCTTCTGGTCTCCCACACACTTCGGTTGCTTGGCTGAGAAAAGCAGCCCTCTGTTGAAGGTCTGGGTTTCACCTGGGTTCTTTGGATCTCCTCAGACTCCAGTAAGGAGGAGAACAGCCTTCTCGAAGGAGAAGGGGTACCCCCCCAGGGTAGGGGTAAAACAGTTCCCATTTCACCAGCTCCAGATGACTGAGGACCAGGAACGGAGGGGCCAGCAATGAGGTTGATCAAAACAGCAGTCTGCTTTTAAAGACACCAGAACATTTCCCCGCAAGGACACTGTTACTGCATTAGAGGAAAACAGTCATTCCATTCTGTCCCGTTACGTCTGTGCAGACCTGCTGTGTCTTCAGAAATGAACATAATTAAGCAGAAAGCCAGTGAGAGGTAACCCCAGCACCCATAATGTGCTGACTAACGTGGTGAGAGTGCATATGTTGTAGGATTTCTTAGTTTTAATACAGGAAAGTACCATGAAAGAAAATAACATCCTTCCACAGCCCCGGTCCCCAGAGATAAACACTACGAACCCTCGGTGACATCTTTCCAGTATCTTATGGACAAGCATGCCCGTTTTTTATTAAATTGGGATCTTAGTTTGCTACTGATTGAAAACCTGCTTTTTAAACTTATTAGAAACATTTCTCATTTAATGAATATACCTTTACAACCTGATTTTTAATGGCTGCCCTCTACTATATATAGTATTCATCATACGAGCGTCCCATTACTCATTTGGCAGACTCCCTATTGTAGTCGTTTAATTTTTTGCTATTACATAGTATATGAAATTTATTATATATGTAAAATACTGCATATAACTTTTTACAACTCTTGATTTAACTTAGGATAAATTCCTTTTTAAATTTATTTTTATTTTTTTTAATATAATTTATTGTCAAATTGGTTTCCATACGACACCCAGTGCTCATCCCAACAGGTGCCCTCCTCAATGCCCATCACCCACTTTCCCCTCCCTCCCACCCCCCATCAACCCTCGGTTTGTTCTCTGTAGTTAAGAGTCTCTTATGGTTTGCCTCCCTCCCTCTCTGTTTGTAACTTTTTTTCTCCTTCCCCTCCCCCATGGTCTTCTGTTAAGTTTCTCAAGAGCCACATATGAGTGAAAACATATGGTACCTGTCTTTCTCTGACTGACTTCTTTCATTTAGCATAATATCCTCCAGTCCCATCCATGTTGCTGCAAATGGCAGGATTTCATTCTTTCTCATTGCCAAGTAGTATTCCATTGTATATGTAAACCACGTCTTCTTTATCCATTCATCTGTTGATGGACATTTAGGCTCTTTCCATTATTTGGCTATTGTTGAAAGTGCTGCTGTAAACATTGGTGTACATGTTCCCCTATGCATCACCTACCAGTGCTATTGTTGGGTCATAGGGCAGTTCTGTTTTTAATTTTTTTGAGGAACTTTCACACTGTTTTGGATAAATTCCTAACAGAACTGCTTAAAGGTACAACATCCCTAAGGCTTTTGATTTATATTGTCATATTTACTACTTTGGGGGACTAACCTAATTGTAACAGAAAAAAAAAATGTTTTGTTTATGGTATACAAAGTTCCGTCCCTTGAATTACTTGATTATTTAGTATTCCTTTTTGAGAGCCCTTTGGGGACAGTGTTATCAGAGAAGTAAGCTTTTGGTTGAATTTAGGGGTTTGTTGTTGTTGTTGTTGTTGTTTTGAGGGGGAGGAGGGGCATAGAGAGAGGTGCAGAGGATCCAAAGAGGGCTCTGCACTGACCGCAGAGAGCCCAGCGTGGGCTCAAACTCATGAACCATGAGGGCATAACCTGAGCCAAAGTCGGATGCTTAACCAGGTGCCAGGTGCCCCGCTTCCAGTTGAGTTTAGAAATGAATCTGTCAGAATCCGCTATGTATTTTTTGCAAGCAGGCCCACCCACACAGAGAAACACAAAACAGAAAGGTCCCAGTGGTTTCGGACCAACCATGAAGTGACATCATGAAGTGGAATTGGAGCAAGGAGTTAGTGAATGAATCGCACAGTGCTGGTATAAACATTGTAACCTAAATGAGTAAGTTAGATTTTCTAGCACATACTTCCCCATAACAGATGGACAATGAGCAGGTACAGTGTTTGGCAACAGACATGTAAAGCACGCTGGTGATACTCCTGCCCTCAGGTTAGTGTTATGTGCCTTGAGACCCACTGCGGGACCTTTGGGGTTGATGACCGGGGGCTTCGTGCCCATCTCATTCCACAGGGAAGTTCAGCTTCATGGCAACAAAACACAGAATTGGATGGATTGGATCCAGAATTGGGTGGACCTTCCCCAATTCTGCCAATCAGTAGCAGAATTGGGTGGACCTAGCTAATTCTCTTTATTCTTTGTGCCTTTAAAGTAGTTAGTATCTAAGGGGCGCCTGGGTGGCTCAGTCGGTTAAGCATCCAACTCTTGATTTCAGCTCAGGTCATGATCTCACAGTTTGTGGGTTTGAAACCCATGCCGGGCTCTACACTAACAGCATGAAGCCTGCTTGGGATTTTCTCTCTCCCTCTTTCTCTCTGCCCCTCCCCTACTTGCTCTCTCTCTCTCTCTCTCTCTCAAAAGTAAAATAAATATACTTTAAAGTAGTTAGCATTTAAGTCTTCCCATCTTCTGTGATCTTTACAATAAAAGGCAAGTACCGATCCAGTTCGTCAAAGATGTATAAATTGTGTTTGTATTTACAACATGCATACATAAAATGGTTTGCTGATATTTGTCACATTCAGAATTCTATCCTTTGAATATAACTTTGATATATTTGTTGTTAAATGCCTTCGTGGATTTTAAAGACATTCTCTCTTAATTAGCAGTGTTTATATCAAAAGATGGAACATTCAGAATCAAATGTGGATGTCAGATCATTAGCTAAAAGCACTTAAGTAGCTTAACATATTTTTTTTTAATTTTTTTTTCAACGTTTATTTATTTTTGGGACAGAGAGAGACAGAGCATGAACGGGGGAGGGGCAGAGAGAGAGGGAGACACAGAATCGGAAACAGGCTCCAGGCTCCGAGCCATCAGCCCAGAGCCCGACGCGGGGCTCGAACTCCCGGACCGCGAGATCGTGACCTGGCTGAAGTCGGACGCTTAACCGACTGCGCCACCCAGGCGCCCCCGTAGCTTAACATATTTTAAATGAATATACCCTTTCCAACAACATCTTCAGAAAACACACCTCAAACTAATGAGCCCTATGCTCCCAAGCCTATTTCCCCAGGCACAGAGGCCATCAGTCCCTCTGAGACTGTGCTTTTGGGAGAGGTACCTCTCTGGCCCAGGAGCAGTCTGAGTGTTTTGCTGTGAGGACCATTGTCTCCTTAGGTGTTAGAGCAATCATTTTTCAATGTCTTGTGGCATCTTTTGGTTGCCCTGCCTTAAACACACAAATGTTCTATTATTTCTACAGTGAGGATGTCTCCGTGGTTTTATACAGTAACACAGTGATATAACAGGGTCACTATCCAGCCCATGCAGCCTTCTGCTTGTTATCAACTAACCTACCCTTAGTTAGTACTACTTTTGCTTGTGGCTTTTTTTAATCACTGGTTTTAAGATGTTAGTAGCCATGTCTGAAAATGACACAATTTACAAAACATCCCACTGTCTCCTTGCTGCCAGGTGTGTGCGAACCCCTGTGTCTCTGTGCCCCTGAGTCTTTCTCTTTGATTCTCATCCTCTCTCCTGTCTTCCCCTCCATCTGAAGCTGTCTTCCTGTCCCTGTTCTGTGTCTGTTTTCCTCTGTCCCCTTCCTTTCCTTTTCTCCCATCTCTCTCTACTCTTCACAGACCATGAAACCAAAGTGCTGTTATTATTATCACGGTTGCTTGTTTTATTTTGTAAGTTGAATCTAATATCCCATGTTCTGATTTTTCCCCTGTGGACCAACAGCCTTAAAATTGACGACTATATATTATATATATATATATATACATATATATATATATGCTTATTTCTGTATATTTATTTCAAATGTAAACATACACAAAATGGACAGATGATAGATAGATGGATGGGTGGGTGGATGGATGGATGGATGGTGGATGGATGGGTGGATAAAATGAAAAACAGCAAGTGTCCTACCAACCCCGGCAGTGAGGCCCAGAATTTAAGAATCACGTGAGGGTTGGGGCGCCTGGGTGGCGCAGTCGGTTAAGCGTCCGACTTCAGCCAGGTCACGATCTCGCGGTCCGGGAGTTCGAGCCCCGCGTCGGGCTCTGGGCTGATGGCTCAGAGCCTGGAGCCTGTTTCCGATTCTGTGTCTCCCTCTCTCTCTGCCCCTCCCCCGTTCATGCTCTCTCTCTGTGTCCCAAAAATAAATAAATGTTGAAAAAAAAAATTTTTTTTAAATAAATAAATAAATAAATAAATAAATAATAAAAAAAAAAAGAATCACGTGAGGGTTGTGTGGCCAGTTGTACGGAAGAGTAAATTGAGGGTATAACTTTACGCTTCGGTTGTTTGTTATCCATGCACATTGCTGGTCATAATTAGGAATTTGACGAGTATGGAATAAACGGTTCTTGCTGGAGATTCTGGGGAGATGCGTAAGTGGCAGGGGGCCATTTACTACCATGTAGAAACAGCATTTGATGAGAAGAGAGTTATAAATCCTGGCGGAAGCCAACAGAAGGAAAGGGGCAACTGCGTCAGGAGAATGTCCCTCAAGACACAGGCCCAGGTAGAACTTGACCATGCCAGATGACACGGCCATGGGTTACAACCCTCAGGGCAAACAACCACCCTGAGGATCAAGGGGTCAGAGCTCGGCCCGGAAAGGGCTGGGCAGCCTCGAACTTGCAGGGCGCATCGTGGTGAAGGTCCCGTGTGGAAGGCTGAGCTCTGTCTGTCCTAGAAAGGAAACACCTTCACCTGTTGTGCTCCACACGCTGTCAGTTACATGAGTTCTTTATAACTTCCTGAGGACAATAATGTTCTTGGGATCGAGAAAAGTTACTTTTTAAATTATTCATAGGAGAGAACCGGAAGAAACATGCCTTTAAACGTCAAATGATGAAACCCACCTATAGACACAAACCAGGTTTCCATCAATTCAAATTTACTGACAAATAACGCGTATGAATGCTCAGCTTTCTTTTTTCTCTAAGCTTTTTTTAAGTTTGTTTATTTTGAGAGAGAGAGAAAGCGGGGCAGGGAGCAGAGAGAGAGAGAGAAAGAAAATCCCAAGCCGACTCTGCACTGGCAGCACGGAGCCTGACGCGGGGCTCAGCCTCACCAACCATGAGATCATGACCTGAGCTGAAACCAGGAGTCGGACACTTCAACTGACTGAGCCACCCCGGCGCCCCAAATTTTCAGCTCTCAATTAGCATAAACTTTTGCTATGGAGGTGAACATTGACAGAGCGAGAGGAGGGGACTTCCCATAACAGTTTATTCGTCCACTTGCTTGTGAAACAACCACGTCTCGAGCCCTAGTGTCAGGACTATCTCAAGTGCTTGACATACATCAGGGAAGAAAACATGAAGATCCCTGCCCTCGTGGGGCTTATAGTCTAGCAGGGAATGCAAGGAATAAGTAGGACATGATAACTGCATTTGTTAAAGAGTATTAGGAGGTGCTAAGGACTGCAGAGACAAGAATGGTTGGGCAGGCTTAGGCGAGAGCTAAGGTCCTGCCCCAGGATGGGAGACCCCAGGGGTACAGGGAAGAGCAGGAGGCCAGCGTGGCTGGACAGTGAGCAGGAGGAGGCTGGTGGCATGATACTAGAGAGATATATGGAGGGAGGGGTGCTGAAGAAACAGGGTCTTACAGTTACTCTGGGGACTCTGAGTGAGTAGCGCCCCATAGGAGTGACCTGAGCTGACGTTCACTATAAAAGCGTCATCCTGACTGCAGTTTCAAAAGACGCTGTAGGTGGAAGCAGGGAGACCAGTGGGGGGAGTCTCGCCATAACCTAAGTGGCAGGTATTAGTGGTTAGAACTGTGCACATGGTGAGATATTCAACCCCAGCTACAGTTTGAAAGCAGAGTCACGGTGACGGATCCCAGTGTGGTCGGTGAGGGGAAGAGGAGCATCAAAATGTCATCACGCTTGGTTCCAATCAACTGGAAAGACAGAGTTGCCATCTGCCCAGACGTGAAGGCTGTAGAGGAGGCAGGTTTGGCCGGGGGGTGGGGGGGTGGGAGTCGGGAGTTCAACACCGACCGTGTGGAGTTTAAGACGTCCACTAGACACCCAAGGAAAGACATTAGAACTGTTCTTCTCCAGCTTTAAGTACCAGGTTCTTCCAAGGACAGTGCTCTGTGGTCAGGGAATAAGGAGACACTGTCAGATAAGTGAGCCCAGGCTGTCCTTAGAACAGGCACAGCAATAATGAGTGCAATGCTTAACCATCATTGATAGTGTTTATTTTTTCAAAGCTTTTCCAAATATAACTCGGTTACCTGTTTGCCTGAAAGTTCAGGGACATTTTTCTTGTGGTAGGAAGAAAAGTGGATTTAGGATAAAGATTATATGAAAAATGGGGCGCCTGGGTGGCTCAGTCGGTTAGGCGTCTGGCTTCAGCTCAGGTCATGATCTCACAATTCATGAGTTCGAGCCCCGCGTCAGGCTCTGTGCTGACAGCTCAGAGCCTGGAGCCTGTTTCAGATTCTGTGTCTCCCTCTCTCTCTGCTCCTTCCCTGTTCGTGCTCTGTCTCTGTCTGTCTCTCTCTCTCTCTCAAAAATAAATAAACATTAAAAAAAATTTTTTTAAGATTATATGAAAAATATTTCTTCTTCCTGTAATCTGTCAGCTGCCTTAATTTATTCCCTCTTACTGTTCCATTTGCCATGAAAATATCACTTTCTTGATATTTGGAGTCAAGGTAGGAAAAAAATTAATAAAGATCCTCCTTGTTGTGGACTTCCCCCTAAAACCCTGTTGCTGGCTGCTCATTAGATGGTTTGGCTCTAAGAGATTCACGAGAGCGAGAACTAGAGCTCTTCTGTTTGTTGTGTTCCTTATGTCTTGCATAGCCCCTGGAGGTTGCTTTCAATTCTTACTGGAATAACTGCACTGATTCTGAAGGAAGCCATGTGTCTACCGTCTTGTTGTAAGTGGTTTTTCACTTTGACCTCGGTAATCGGCTAAATTCCATCTTGGCTAGCGGCCCTGCTCCCACAACTACATCTTGGTTTTCATTTTACGGTACATTTTTTAATCTTCTCCTGGCTCTCCTCTTCCTCCGGATCTCCAATCTGAGGTCCCATCCTTGCCGTCCTTTCTTGCTTTATCGCTCCTTCTCTCCTCTGGCAAGCTCACTCCAGGCTTGCTGTATACAGTGGTGTATTCCCTGTCGCCCCTGAGTTCACATCCCTAGAGCAGAGCTCCGGGGTTCTCTTGATCCAAACCTCCAAAGACTTCCCATCCATTCATAGATTCCAAAAATGGCCGTCAAATGTGTAATGTGCCAGGCATGATTCTAGGTGCTGTGGACACAGCAGCAGATAGAGGAGCTTACTTTCACGGAGCTGACATTCTCGTGGGGCAAACGAGAATATTGGGCCTGGCCCAGGAACAGCCAGGCCTGTGTGTCCGGAGAAGACAGGAGAAGGCAAGAGGTCCAGGAATGGGGGAGGGGAGTCAGATAACGTGGGGACTTCGGCTTTAACTCTGGGATGGGAAGCATTGGATTGGATTGGTTTGGCTTTCTTAATAAACTCTTTTATGTGGTAAATACACAAAACGTAGTATTTGCCATTTTAACCATTTTTAAGTGTATGATTTCTGTTGCATTAAGTATGTTCATGTTAGTCTGCAGCCATCACCACCATCCGTACCAAACCTTTTCATCCTCCCAAATTGAAACTCTGTTCCCATTAAGCACAAACTCCTCGTTCCCCGTACCCCACCCCCTCGCAACCGTCATTCCACTTTCTTCTCTGTGAATTCCACTACTGTAGGTACGCCATATAGGTGGAATCGTGCGGTGTGTGTCCTTTCGTGTTTGGCCTACTTCACTGAGGCTAATATCCTCAAGGTTCACCCATATTGTAGCATATTGCAGAATTTCCTTCCTTCTTAAGACTGAATGATTTCATTGTATGTGTATACCACATTTTGTCCATCTGTGCACCCATCTGTGGAGACTGGGCTGTTAGCATGGGATCGTTTTGAACCCAGTTGTAATGTGATCAGACTTACATTCTCTCTTACATGGCTTCGGAGTTGAAGAGACTGGTAAGAAAGGGTGGAAACAAGTCAGGTGGGGTTCAGTGGCAATACCTTCCTGTCCCGGGTGACACCTGCCTTCAGGAATGCAGCGGCACAGGCCCAAGATGTGATCAGAATCTGGGTGTATTCTGAAGGTACAGCCGACAGGATTTCCTTGAGGATCACATGTCGGGTGTGAGAGAAAGGGGTCAAGGATGACTCCGGGGGTTGGGCCCGCGCAACTAAATTGTGGCATTGCCAGCGACTGGGGAAGACTTACAGTGGGGCAAGTTTTAGGGGGATAATTAGGCATCCCGTTCTGGACTTCCTGAGTTGCGGTCGCCTGTTAGAATTCAGGTGTTGATGTCAAGCAGGCAATGGATACACAAGTGCAGAGTTCATAGGAGAGTTCACCTGGAGACGTCAGTGTGAAAGTCACAAGCATGTTCGTGGTACGTAAGTCTCAGGATGGAGGAACTCACCGAGGAAGTGAGTTTAGCCAGAGAAGACGACCCAGGAGGATCCGTGAGTCCATCCAGTGGTAGGAGGCTGGGAAGAGAGAAGGACCAAGCAAAGAACACCAAGCAAGACTGCCCATGGGGTCGGAGGAAAGTCAGGAGAGAGGGAGATGTCTTGGAAGCCAGGAGTACAGAGACTGTGGTCAGCTGTGTTGGATGCTGCTTATGATAGGCCAGGTAAGAGGGGACTGAGAATTGACCACTGAACCCAGCAGCTGGGAGGTCACGAGCTTAATCCTCACCTGCACAAGAAATCCCCCTTTCTTGCCTGCCAGGCCCTTTTCATTCCTTTTTTTTTTTTTTAAACTTTGCCTTTTGTTCTTGCCCGTCACAAAGCTTACCCATTCCGGGCCCTCGATAACATTGGCCGAATTACACCTGTGGATGAATAACACCTATTGTTTGAGTCCACAGTGGAGGGTGTGGAAGGAATAATCACTCCCTCCGCCCCACACAACTCTCCTTCCAAACACTCACTTGGTCACTATAAGCTCCAAAGGAATAGAACTGGCTCTGCCCTTCCCTGGTGCCTCCTGTTTCCCCGGGGCACGGCCCCAAGTGAGCTCAGGAGATGACTGCCAGCCGCTGCAGCAGAACACAGATGTGGGGCCCAGGCGGGAGGAGCCGGGGCCTCAGGTCATCTTCGAGTCTTTTTATTTTGCAGTTGTCAGGAGCTCAAGAAGGCCAGGTCTGTCTGCGTTCAAAGTTAAATCTGTTTGACGTTCATTATTTATTTTTTGAGAGCGAGAGACAGACAGAGTGTGAGTGGGGGAGGGGGCAGAGACAGAGGGAGACACAGAATCCGAAGCAGGCTCCAGGCTCCGAGCTGTCGGCACAGAGCCCGACGCGGGGCCTGAACTCACGAACTCACGAACTCACGAACTCACGAACCAAGAGATCATGACCTGAGCCTGAGTCAGACACCTAACCAACTGAACCACCCAGGCACCCCTGTCTGTGTTCACATTAAACCTGAAGTACATTCAGAAGCTAGATGAGGTTGACTGTCTTGTAACATCTACCACACTGTCAGCCTCCGTTAGGACACATAACTGTTTGGTCATCAAATGCTGAGATGAATTAAACACGTGCAATTAGAAATTCCAATTAGTAATGCTTGTAAATGGTTCCAGATGTTTCCCTGGGGAAAGAAAGGAGGCCCACTGCTAGGTGTGTGCCCAAGAGAATTAAAAACATGCATCCACACAAACACTCGCACACAGATGTTCGTGGCGGCATTGTTCACGGTAGACAAAAAGTGCAAACAACTCAAATGTCCACCAGATGATGAATGGATGAACAAGATGTGATCCATCACACAATGGGATATTGTTTGGCAATAAAAGGGAATGGAGCACTGATCCGTACTGTAATATGAATGAACCTGGAAACATGCTGGGGGAAAGAAGCCGGACACAAAAGACCATGTGTTCTACGAGTCCACGTATATGAAATGTCCAGAATAGGCAGCTCCGAGGAGAGAGAAAGTAGATCAGTGATTGCCACAGGCTGGGGGGGAGGAACGTGGGGGGTGACTGCTGACAGTACAGGACTTCGGGGGGTGGGGAGAGGTCACGTTCCAAAAGCAATTGTCGAGATGGCTGCACAACTCTACGAGTATACTGAAAACCATTGAATTGTACACTTTAAATGGGTGAATTGTATGGTGTGTGAATTATATCCCAGTAAAACTGGTGCATAAGAAATAAAAAGAAAGAGGAAAAACACAACACTTAAAATCATAGAGTCCCCGAAATGGAAGAAATCCGAAAGACAATCTTGCACAAACACGCACGGTGTTTGGGGTTTGGGGACAGTTTTCCTTCCCTTTTATGTTGGTTGTCTGTTGTCAGATTGGCAGCTGCTGCAGAATCGCCAAGGAGCTCCGTGGTTGCCTTTGAAATACCTTCTTTTATATCTACATAGAAATTTGAATCACCAATGCCTCCAATGTAGTGCGAGGTCCCGAAGTTTCTGGTGGCTGTTTGTCACCTCCCAGAGAGCGCTCTGACTGGTCCACCCAGCAGAGCTGCGGGGCCCCACGTTTCCCATGATAAAACCCCGCGTGATTGTGTTCTTGCCCACTCAGGACACCGTCAGCTAACTTTAGGGTCCGGGTACACACGTAGCTGCCCCCATGGCAGCTCCTGGCTGCACCCTGTTTCTGTTGCAGGGGAGAGCTGTTGGTCCTTGAGGTCACTGGCAGGCACCCTACCCCTGTGCAAAGGACTCCGAAGCTCAGCTTGCAGCACAAGACCATGAAGGCACATTTCCCAAGTTGTAGCACACATTCTTATGTAAATATCCTTCACCCTTTTCTTTCCTTCCTTCTAGTAATCTTACACAGTATTCAGCCAGCTTCATTCCCTCCCCAGCTGTTAAATGGGTAAATCTGGACAAGCCACATTGGCTTGGGGGGGGGGGGGGCCTTTCTGGAAGGGTCTGCAAGTCTAGGGTAAATCCAGGATCAGAAGCACTGGGTGGGAAGTTAAGCACTGCTCTTGGTTCTTTGCACAGCCACACCATCACCTGCCTTGTGCTGGTGACCCAGCTCATCCCTCTCCTTACGTTCTGAAACCCCAAGCCCTCTCTTTCCCACACCAGCGCCTGGTGTAATGCCTTATACCAGCAAGTGTGTGGTAGATGTTTCTAGAACTCCATTCTGGAGCCTACCCGTGACTTCTGTTTCCTCGCCATGTGTTTCCCTCTCGGCCTGTTGGAATCTGACGGCTCTTGCCCCATTCTTACAGAAACACTGCGCTGTGTTCTGTGCTGTCCTGTGTCAAAGGACTCTCCCGGACCCTCACCATTCACCGGCACCTCACGCTGTTGGTCATCACTCTCTTGGCTGTCTTGAGTCAGAATTGGCCCCCCCACGTCACCCCATCCCACGTCTCGTTTTGTCTTTCCAGCTACCTTACTTCGTCTCCTTCCTGCCCTCACCCCTCACACGTGCACCTCCTGTTCCCCAGATACTGACCTGTCCCAGCCAACCTCTGCCTAGAAGAACTGTTGTATCCTGTGGAGCAGAAAAGGGAACTGAGTCTCAGTCGCTGGGATTTGATCCCAGGCACTCCAGTACAAAAATCCATGCTCAAACCATGAGTATTTTCTGATTCCTTATTAGATACCGTTAGTATGTTTTACATTAAAACTTTCTCAAAGAAATGTGTGTCTAATTCTATAATTGTTGCCAGCAGAAATAGAGCAAACGCACTTTTAAAGACATTTACTTTGAATCTCACTTTCTTCCCAAAGAGGAGGGGTCCTCCTTTCATGTTGCTTCTCAGCACAAAAAAACAAAGAATTCAGAGTGACTAAGAAGACCAAGAATAATACCTTAAAGGGTTATGTAATTATGTTCCAACGAGAACTTGTGTCAGAAAACTTGATAGAGAATTGTCTGGAAGCAGTGACTAAAGTCGTGATTCTTTGAGTCTTTTATCCCTAATGAAAATACCTAATTATTTTATTTCTGTTCCCACACAAATAAGTTTCTCTGATGAGTCTCTTAGACATTCTCCAAGTGCACAATTTTCTCAGAGAATTAGGATTTTACAGAGAGACTCTTAGGTATAAGAGTGGGAGTGTTGTGAAGGGGAAATCAAAAGCTCATAAATTAAGTTTGTGGAGAAAGAAATACTTGAGGAATATTATGTTCTCATCACTATGAGGTCGATTTATTTAATTCTCTGCTATGGTTCGTGGATCTGATTAACTAAAACTTTATACTTACCGCAGTTGTCCCTAGACAAATCTTAGTGTATCTTTTTTAAAAACTTTTTTAATGTTTATTTATTTTAGAAAGAGACAGAGTGTGAGCAGGGGGCGGGGAGCAGAGAGAGAAGGAAGCACAGAATTTGAAGCAAGCTCAAGGCTTTGAGCTGTCAGCACAGAGCCCAACGTGGGGCTTGAGCTCACAAACCGCGAGATCATGACCTGAGCCAAAGTCAGATGCTTAACCAACTGAGCCACCCAAGCGCCCCTTAGCGTATCTTTAAAAAAAAAAAAAAAAAAAAAAAAAGTGTTTAAGAGCAGCAAAAGCCATGAAACATGGCCACAGCAGGGAGTGAAGTCCCCTAGGCTCAGTGCTCTGTACTTGGAACCACAGAGAATTCTGATTCTGCTCCAGGGTATGATTCTGCCTAATGGGTCACACTTTAGGAAGAGAGAGGAGAGACCAGAGCCATACGGCTGTTTCTATACACAGCTGCACTTTAAAGCGCCTAGAACTTACAGGTGAGATTAACAAGGTTGCAGGCTATAAGATCATATACAGAAACCAATTGTATTTCTACATACTAGCAATGAAAAAGAAATCCAAAAATGAAATTTTAAAAACCTGTACATTTAAAATAACATCCAGGGGCGCCTGGGTGGCGCAGTCGGTTAAACGTCCGACTTCAGCCAGGTCACGATCTCGCGGTCTGTGAGTTTGAGCCCTGCGTCAGGCTATGGGCTGATGGCTCAGAGCCTGGAGCCTGTTTCTGATTCTGTGCCTCCCTCTCTCTCTGCCCCTCCCCCGTTCATGCTCTGTCTCTCTCTGTCCCAAAAATAAATAAACGTTGAAAAAAAATTAAAAAAAAATAAATAAATAAATAAATAAATAAATAAATAAATAAAATAAAATAACATCCAAATGGGGCACCTGGGTGGCTCAATCAGTTGAGTGTCCGACTTTGTCTCAGGTCATGATCTCTCAGTTCATGAGTTCAAGCCCCGTGTCAGGCTCTGTGCTGAGCTCAGACCCTGGAGCCTGCTTCAGATTCTGTGTCTCCCTCTCTCTGCCCCTCCCATGCTCATGCTCTGTCTCTCTCTATCTCTCAAAAATGAATAAATGTTAACAAAAATTTTTTAAATAACATCCAAGAAATCTATAGAGGAAAAAATTTAACAAATGATATGAAAGCTCTATACCCAGTAAATTACAAAAGAATTTAAATAAGACATAAATAAACACATCATATTCATGGATTAGAACACTTCTCCCTTAAGTGAACTATATATTCAATGCAATCTCAATCAAAATACCAGCAGGATTTTTATAGAAATTGACAAGCTAATTCTAAAATGTATGTGGAAATTCAAAAGACCTAGAACAGCCAAAATGATGTTGAAAAAGAAAAGCGAAGCTGGAGGAGTTCACACTACTAATTTTAAGACTTACTACATGTTGCAGCAATCGAGACAGTGTATTGTTGGCGAAAGAAGGGACATGGAGTTCAGTGTGATACAGAATTGAGAGTCCAGGAATAGACCCACATGTATATAGTCTATCTCAACAAAGGTACCAAAGTAAGTCAGTGGGGAAGGTTCTTTGCAATAAATATGCTGGGGAAGCTGGATACCCATATGGAAAAAAAATGAATCTTGACCCTTTCCTCACACCATACTCAAAAATTAACTCAAATGAATCATAGACCTAAATGTAAGAACTATGACTCTAAAACTTACAGAAGAAAACTTGAGGGATATATATATATATATATAATATATATATATATAATATATATATATATATTATATATATATATATATATTTTTTTTTACTTTGGGTTAGGAAAAGATTTCTTAGAACACACAAAAAAAGCATAAATGCTAAAAGGATAAAATTGATTCACTGGGCATCAGAAAATTTAAAACTTTGCTCATCAAAAGACACTTTAGAAAATGAAAATGCAAGTTCCACTTTAGGAGGAAATATTTGCAAAACCTAGAGCTGACAAAAGACTTAAATCCAGACAATTTTTTAAATCCCTTATTCTTGTAAAAGAAATAAAACTCCATACTAAGAAGGCATACAACCCAGTTTTTTTTTAAGTGGGCAAAATACTTGAACAGACACTCAAAAAGACGATACGCAAGTTGCTAGCAATCACATGAAAAGATGCTCAAACTCATTGGTCGTCAGGGAAATGCAAACTGAAGCCACAATTAGATGCCATTGCACACTCACCAGAGTAATTCAAATTCAAAAGACTGACAGAAGCAAGCATGGGAGACCATGTGGCGAAACTAGAACGCCTAGACACTGACCTCTTGACAATGTAAAATGGAATAGCCACTTTGGAAAACAATGCAGCAGGTTGGGGGGGGATGCTGTTGGGGGTTTTTTTGGTTTTGTTTTGTTTTGTTTTGTTTGTTTTGTTTTGTTTTTGAAAGACAGCACACATGCAACTGGGGGAAGAGCAGAGGGAGAGAGAGAGAGAGAGAGAGAGAATCTTAAGCAGGCTCTATGGCCCAGTGCAGAGCCCCACGTGGATCTCACGACTGTGAGATCATGACCTGAGCCGAAATCAAGAGTCAGGCACTTAACCGACTGAGCCACCCAGTGTTCCAGTGCATCAGTTTCTTAAAGTTAAACACCTACCGGGGCACCTGGGTGGCTCAGTCGGTTGGACATCTGACTTCGGTGCAGTTGGTGAGTTTGAGCCCCGCGTTGGGGTCTGTGCTGACAGCTCAGAGCCTGGAGCCTGCTTCAGATTCTGTGTCTCCCTCTCTCTCTGCCCCTCCCCCACTCACAGTCTGTCTCTCTCCCTCTGTCTCTCAAAAATAAATAAACATTCACAAAAAATTTTTAAGTTAAACACCTACCATATAATCCAGCAATTCCACTCTGGCTATCAACCCAGTCTGGTACACAGATATTCCTAATGGCACTATTCATAACAGTCAAGAGCTGGAAATAACCCAAATGACCATCAACTGATGAATGAATAAACAAAACAAGGTATATTCATACAATGGCGTAGAACTCAGCAATTTTTAAGAAGGAACAGACTGGGGCGCCTGGGTGGCGCAGTCGGTTAAGCGTCCGACTTCAGCCAGGTCACGATCTCGCGGTCCGTGAGTTCGAGCCCCGCGTCAGGCTCTGGGCTGATGGCTCGGAGGCTGGAGCCTGTTTCCGATTCTGTGTCTTCCTCTCTGTCTGCCCCTCCCCCGTTCATGCTCTGTCTCTCTCTGTCCCAAAAATAAATAAACGTTGAAAAAAAAATTAAAAAAAAAAAAAAAGAAGGAACAGACTGCTAAAATATACATAACAAAATGGGTGAATCTCTAAAATAATCATGCTGAGTCAAAGAAACCAGACACAAAAAGACAAGGTGATTGCATCTATATGAAATTTCTAGAAAAGGTAAAGCTGTGGAGACAGAAGTAGATGAACGGTGTCTGAGACCCGGGGTTGGGGCGGAGCTTGGCACCAGAGAGGGGTGAGGAGATGATGGAGGCGTTCTAAAACTTGATTGCGTTGGTGGTTGCACGACTTTGTAAGTAAATGGGTGAATTTTGTAGTATGTATAGTATACCTCAAAAGCTGTTAAAAATGATTCTAAGAATAGTTAAAGTAGGCTGTCCTAAAGGAGAAAAAAATAGACGAGTGTGGTGTACGTTGTACATTTGCGTTTGCCCTCACTGGGAACAGCCATCCAGCAAAGGAGAAGGAAGCCAGCTGGCTTCAGAGCAGGCTTTGGAATCCAGGGTCGACCACTTCCTAGCCAAGAGAGCTTGAGCAAGTATCAAGTATCCGTAATCAACTCATTCTGTCCTCAGTAAATGGGAATGGAATCACCTACATGGCAGGGGTGTCTCTGATGAGAGCTTGTATATAAGGCCCTTAGAATACTGCCTAGAACACACACACAGAATACTGCCTAGGTATGACCTCTTTTTTTTAATCTTTATTTATTCTTGAGAGAGAGGAGAGGGCAGAGAGAGAGGGAGAGAGCATCCCAAGGAGGCTCCGTGCTGACAGCGGAGAGCCCACCTCAGGGCTCGAACTCATGAACCATGAGATCATGACTTGAGCAGAAGTCAGAGGCTTAACCGACGGAGCCACCCAGGTGCCCCAGCAGGACCTCTTTTCATACGTGGTAACCTGCTGAGATTGCTGCCCAGGGTGGGTCATAGGACATGGATGAGGGGACTGCTAGTGATTTAATGTTTGGCTTTTCTTTTAACATAGTTTCTAAAAGCTGTTTCTCAATAGAATTTTAGACATACTGTATTGAATTAGATTTGAGGACGGACAGAGATTACAAATAACAGAACGATAGTGTCGGCAGGCATGATATCCACCACATATATCTGAAAAAAACAAATGACAAAAACCTATTCAGTCTTTCTGTTAGCCAAGGGATAAAATTGAGTGTGTGTATTTTAAATGAATCAGACCTCAACTTGAGCTTTAGAAAATCCCATGTAAATAAAGGGCTTCTGACCTTCCCACTGCCTATTCCTAAGGTCCGTGCGATTGTGGTGGTGGACGTTATCCACTGTGTTCCCATAGAAAGATCCAGCAAACATTTGTTTGTGCTTCAGCTTGTTCCAGAAAGGATTGAGTGCTGCTTACAAAGTTGTAATACAAGGTAATGAAATATGTGAAAACGCAGGAGAAGGAAGTTAGGATCAGGAGAGTAAGTTACGTGGAACCGAAAGTGGAGTTAGAATCCAAAGCGTAAGGCTTGGAGACCTTGTATATAAGGCCCTTAGAATACTGCCTAGAACACACAAGGCACTCAGTAAATACTAGGTATGACCACTTTTTTTTAATCTTTATTTATTCTTGAGAGAGAGGAGGGGGCAGAGAGAGGGGGAGAGAGCATCCCACGGAGGCTCCGTGCTGACAGCAGAGAACCCAACTCAGGGCTCGAACTCAAGAACCATGAGATCATGACTTGACACGCATGAAGACTGACCCCAAAACAGGACCTCAGCGCTTTCGTGCGGTCAACTCAGTGACATAAATGAAAACAGCCCAAGAGCCAGAGGGTCCCTGTGATTAAAAATTAATAATAAAATATAAAAAGCGGCTTTGAGAGATGCAGAAAAAGTATTCCCGATACTAATACTGGAGAGAGATTTTCCGTAGTCGTCTTAGAAGGGATATTAGGTAATGAGTATGAAGAACATCTTTACACTCAACCCAGGGAGGGGTTCCATCCACACCACATGTGAAAGCTCTCCTTCAAGACCTGTGTGTGTATGATTTTTACTTTCTTTTTTTTAATTTTTTTTTAATGTTTATTCATTTTTGAAAGAGAGAGACAGAGCACAAGCAGGGGTGGGGCGGAGAGAGAGCGGGACACAGAATCTGAAGCAGGCTCCAGGCTCTGAGCTGTCAGCACAGAGCCCGACACGGGGCTTGAACTCACAAACCGGGAGATCATGACCTGAGCCGCCGAAGTCGGATGCTCAACCGACTAAGCCACCCAGGCGCCCCTGGTTTTTAGTTTCTATAACACAACTCAAACCCCTTTGGTTTTTTTTTTTTTTTTTTTTTTTTATTTTTAAATGTGAAGAGCATTGACACACAATGTGACATTAGTTTCAGCTGTACAACTCAGTGACTTGATAAGTTTATAGGTTATGCTATGTCAAATCCTTTTAAATAAGAATAACATAAATGTGTATTTCAGTTGCTAAATATATGAAGATCACAAGGCAATTTTTGTTCAGTAATACAGAAGAAAATTAAGAAATGTCTGTAATTTTCTTTTTTTAAGTTTATTTATTTATTTTTGAAGAGAGAAAGAAAATCCCAAGCAGGCTCCATGCTGTCAGCATAGACCCCCCACCCCCACCCCCGTGGTGGCTTGATCTCATGACGGTGAGATCATGACCTGAGCCAAAACCAAGAGTCGAACACTCAGCCAACTGAGCCACCCAGGTGCCCCAAGAGTTTTCTTTTTATACTCTCAACTTCTACATATTCTCAGTTGTCAGAAGCAAATTACATTTCTCTGTGAATCATCCTTCTTTTTTCAGACACATACACACACACGCACAACACTGAAATTATTTTTATTTAATACTCTTCATCTTAGTTGCTAATGGAGGCATACCAAAATTATTCCTCATATTTATTTCCCAGTTGGTTTAGCAAACACGTGAAAATTCTAGCCTGGCTCTGGACAACTGTTTAAATATAGCTGGAAAAGCTGAATTGGCTGACTGAATAATGATGTTACAGAATCATTTCTTTATTTGTTGTGATATTTTTCATGGAGGTAGTGGTACTGTGGCTATGTCTTTTAAGAGCCTTTGTCTGTTAGAAACAATGTTGAAACAAAACGATACGATGTAAGAGATGTGCTGCAAAATAGGAAATGTGGGGGGAAAGCCATGAGTTATTAAAAGAGAGAGAGAGAGAATTGGCCATGTGTTGATAAATGTCCGGAGGCTGAGGAATGAGAGGCCTGGGGAATTCTTCTCTCTGCTTTTGTAAGTTTGAAATTTTCCCTAGTAAAAGGCAGAAGCAACAGCAGTAGCGGCTCTGGAATTTTCCATGAGGTTTTTAGAACCCCTTAAAAGTAAACATGGAGTGGGGTGCCTGGGTGGCTCAGTTAGTTAAGTGTCTGACTTCAGCTCCGGTCACGGTCTTGTGGTTGGTGAGTTCAAGCCCCGTGTCGGGCTCTGTGCTGACAGCTCGGAGCCTGGAGCCTGGAGCCTGGAGCCTGCTGTGTCTCCCTCTCTGTCTGCCCCTCCCCCTGCTCTCACTCTGTCTCTCAAAAATGGACAAACGTTAAAAAAAAATAAAAGTAAACATGGAGAATCCAGGCTCTCTCTGTCGATCTCTAGCTCTGTTCTAGTCCGACATCTTTGGTCACCAATTAGGAAGCTGAAACAGAGAGACTTGTTTTTGTGTTCATCTGGTGTTGTCCAGATCATCTGCTTTAAAACCACAGTGCCTGCGATTCCCGTTCTGCTACTGCTATGAACACGGACCTCAGAAATCCTGTATCTTGGATCTTGATTCAAGCACTGCTTTGTAATTCTGTCTCAGAGGCTTCAGCTCAGACTGCTGACAGAAAAAATGATTCTGACACTTGATAAAGACAGTCAGGAACTTTATTCAAGAGACTGTTGCACTTGGGGTTTGCAGGAGGGGGAGAGAGATGGGGCTTAACTCTGAATATCACCATGACACGGGAGTTATCACTGTCTTCCGAGACCAGACCATCTTGACAATATCAAGTAGACTAGTTTTCATTTGGGGTGTGTGTGTGTGTGTGTGTGTGTGTGTGTCTTCATATGGCTCTTAGAAGGAAAAAAAAATTTTAAGGATGCTGATAAAAACTCCGTCAATGGAGTGACAGGAGCAGTGGTGGGAGACACCAGAAGGAACCACAAATCGAGGAAGATAAAAATTGAGAGGTTCAGCATCTCTCCTTCATATGGAGTTCCCCTTCGTTGTCAGCTGTGGATAGTTTGGATTTGTTAATGACAACAGGCAGCCAGACAGATGACACGTGTAAAGATGTGGCAAACCTTTAAAGATTGTTCCTGATTCTAGGCAGTCAGAACCTCATGAAGCTTAAGCTCAGGGCCCCTCAGTCCTACTGCCCCTTCTAGGGTTTTGTACTGAATTGCGTACTCATGATTTTATTCTTCTTTTTTCAAAGAGGCCCCCACAGTACTTGGATCCGCCCTTGTATGGAATTGTGAATCTCCAACAAAAGAACCAGCCCTTTATTTTTTTTTTTCTCCAAAAAATCAATGCTGATTCTTAGAGAACATGGCAGCCACAGTGAACATAAGGCATCAGAAGCCCCAGACCCTTTCGTGCAGATCAGAGATGGAATTGGGTGCTGCCTAGGGCTGCCGGGAAGGGCTGATGACTGATGTGGGAAGGGATATAAAAATGCTAATGAACGGGTTTGTGAAATTTTACATAACTTCTTTTATATTTAGCAGCTGATGTGTTGTCATTTGGTTCCATAGCACTGCTAATTTAATTTGGGTAATTTTGGAAATAAGAATTCATAAAGCCACCTCTTACTTCGAGAGAAGGAAAGTTCTCGGCCTCCTTTTCAGGGAGGGTGCTCCTTGCCGTAATGGATGAAGTTGAGCTTTGCGCTCAAATGGGCTTGAGGGAACCAAAATCACAGTTCAACATTTAACTCACAGTTTTAAAAAATGCCAAAAAGCAGTGAATTAGCATCCCCGAAGAGTGAAATTTTAAAGGTTTCCTTCTGGTGTACCTAGTGCTTCTGGGCCGAATTTGACCCATCTGTTCAGTCATGCCCATTCCTAATCATGGCTCAGCAGCTAACACAAACTTATCATTGTAATAGGCATGATTTTTCATTGCTGAAGTGACATTACCACTAGACAGGTGACCGAGTACTAAAAACCTTAAAATTATTCTTAAAATGGCTGTCGTATGTATAGTTGGTGAATGCCAGAAAATTACTTTTGACTTGTAATTTTCATTTGGGGGAACTTCCTGGAACAACAAGAATGTGTGACCTGTTGATGTGAGCGATGATCACAGAGGTGCATGTTTTCGTCACGCTGATCGCAAGCCCTGTGTGGTGTATATGGCGTGTAACATCGACTCAAAGAAAACGGTTCATGCGCTACCTCCAAAAATTTTTTTGGCAGTTTCTTTTTACTTTTACCTTTTGAAAAGATGATAACACATGTGCTTTCTTCTTTGTAACTTTTTCCGATTTTAGGAATTCTTTGATCACGTGAAGAAGCTTTGGGACGATGAAGGCGTGAAGGCGTGCTTTGAGAGGTCCAACGAATACCAGCTGATAGACTGCGCACAATAGTAAGTCAGCTTCTGATCAAGGCCTGGCCTGTCTGAAGCTCCCCTTGCACCCACAGTTCGCTGCCCTCCCAGAGTCGATGGTGTCTCTTCAGTGCAAGGAACAAAGCATTAACATCTTACTACAGAAATCAGCTTTTAAAGTGGCACACATTTGGTGGATGGAAAACTAAAAATCCAATAGGAATCAGAAGCAGGTGTATTCCTTTTACCCTGATCAGTGTTTTTAGTTCTGTTCATTTTTTTGCTTTCTATAAAATTACAGGTATTTCCATAAATTAGACTGCACTTAGATATTCACTGTTATATATTCATTTTGGAGCAGGGCCCCCAAATTAAATTTTAAAATAATATCAGGGCACCTAGGTGGCACAGTCCATTGAGCATGTGACTTTGGCTCAGGTCATGATGTCATGGCTCGTGAGTTCGAGCCCCACATCAGGCTCTCTGCTGTCAGTGCAGAGCCCGCTTTGGATCCTCTGCCCCCCTCTCTCTCTGCCCCTCCCCTGCTCACATTCTCTCTCTCAAAAATAAATAAAACATTTTTTAAAAATACTAATAAATAAAATAATATCGACATCTGCAGTTGTGCCCAAGCTCTCACTTAAAGTACTAAGTGATCATCTTATACAGTCAGAAGTAGACTAGAACCTTGAAAGTAGGTGGTAATTAATATAGTAAGTAAAGACTTGATGAAAAAAATGTAAGAAGAGAAACAAGAAATAAGGAAAGGGGGGGCGCCTGGGTGGCTCAGTTGGGTAAGCATCCGACTTCGGCTCAGGTCATGATCTCACAGTTTGCGAGTTCAAGCCCCGCATCGGACTCTGTGCTGATAGCTTGGAGCCTGGAGCCTGCTTTGGATTCTGTGTCTCCCTCTCTCTGCTCCTCCCCCACTCATGCTTGCGTGCGCGCTCTCTCTCTCTCTCTTCTCTCTCCCTCTCTCAGAAATAAAGAAACTTAAAAAAAAAAAAAAAAAGAAAGAAAGAAGGAAGGAAAATACTGGTGCCTAGGCTGGCTCACTGTTTTTCCCTGAAATGCTCGTTTTCCTATTTCATTTTGCTATTTTAGCCTCATTCTATATCTGTTCGTCAATAACGGGCCTGAGAAGAATGTTAATCAAGAAGCTCTAGATATGTTTGCTATTTTGATAAAAACTGTATTTAAAGTTGTTTTATATAACTCTTGGGGCGGCAAGAAATGAGTGCTTTTACATTTTAAGTCTGTAAACTCTAAAACTTCATACGTGTGGAAGAGATTTCATGAGCATACAATCTGGGAATTCACAATATTTGTTACCCACCTATGGAGCTACGCCCTGAATACTGATTTCAAGGAGAGGATAGTTGTGTGGCCGCCCATAGGAGTTCAGGCAGCATCATCTTGTGACGGACACTGAGAGAAGCCAATAAAAAGGGCCCAAGGAGAGGTGCTGGGTGTGTCCCAGGCAGGGACGGGAAGCCAGTCTGAAGGCAGATGGGTAATGGAAGAGTAGCCGTAAACAGATGAGAGAGAGGTCAGTGGAGCCAAGTGCCAAGGTCATGCCAAGGAACTTGGATTTGCCTCCAAATGCAGTGAGTGAAAGTCGACTCAATAAGTGACGTTGTCAGGGTCACTCTGACTGCTGTGTGGAGAATTAAAAGAAGGAAACAAGGACCCGAGTGGGATGCCTTGGGTCGTGGAGGCGAGCCCTGGGGCACAAACGGGCAGATCTAGATGGTGGGTCAAAATGCAGGAGGCGGAGGAAAGTGGGGATCGAGGATGACAACAGGATAGGTCATGGTGCCATTTATTGAGATGGAGGAACCTGGGACGTATTATGGGAGGACAGGGGACAGTACCGAGCGCCGGTTTGAAGAAATTAAGTTAGCGATCCCAAAGGCAGATGAAGCAGGAGCCTGGAGCTCACAATGGAGACTGGCAGGGTATATAGAGGAGAGGGTCCTGGACATGGAAATTCAATCCTCAGAGGTTGGTTTCAGGAAGAGGGGGAGCCTAAAACCACATCTGAGAAGTAGATGGAGAGGGAGTCCTTTAGAGGACGGAAGAGGATCTTGGGGTTGAGATGGGGGAGGATTGATGGCGTTACAATTTACTTAACTTCCTTCTTACGATGACCAAGAACTGGCTCACCCCCCACCACAGTCCACAAGCAGGTGGTCCTCAAGCATTTGGTGAGCAGCAGGTACATCTAGGGAGCGGTCTCGGCATGGCACACACCTGTTGCATACACCCTGAGGTGAGCATTAATGACCCTCCACTGTATATACTAAAGAAACCCTTCACTGATTGAAATTTTTCATGAACTAGAAAAGTATTTAAAATTCCTCTTCTTCAAGTTCTGCCTTAAATCAACATTCCCTTTTCAAATTGGCGTGCCCCTTAGTTTACATTGGTGAATACATCACTGTGGTTTTTCTCACGTCGTGTGGTACGTTTAGACTGGTTTAGATTTGGGTGTGGAGTGGGACAAGCTTCCCAGGGGAGCTCGGACTCACCCTGGGAGGGTCTCAGGAGGCACTCCACTTCCCAAAGGGCCTCTCATCTCTCCTTCCAGCTCTTACTCGCTCTTTCTCGAACATATCATCTCAGAGTCATGGAAAGGCCATGGCAGTGTTAGACAGATGGAAAGACTATCTGAAGTCAATGCTAGCAATGGGAATTTCAAGCACAGTTCAAAATAATTTTAAAATTCACATACGTTGGCATTTGAAGTTGATGTGAATATGTGCTTTATCATCGTTTTCCCGTATTTCTTGAGCAGGAACATCATGAGCAAACACCACAGTGCTACTCAGTGTCAAGTTAGGAATTTCTCTTTCTTAAAAAAAAGAGAAACTGGGGCGCCCGGGTGGCTCAGTTGGTGAAGCGTCCAACTTCAGCTCAGGTCATGATCTTGCGGTCCGTGAGCTCGAGCCCTGCATGGGGCTCTGTGCTGACAGCTCAGAGCCTGGAGCCTGTTTCAGATTCTGTGTCTCCCTCTCTCTCTCTCTCTCTCTCTCTGCCCATCCCCCCTCTCATGCTCTGTCTCTCTCTTTCTCAAAAATAAACATTAAAAAAAATTTTTTTTTAAGAGAAACAGACAACTTAGTCTCCTACCACTCCAGGAATAAAAATCATGACTTAATTTAAGGTAGAATATGCAAATATAAATTTTTTACAAGGAAGAAGTAGAGCCTTGACAAGAGGCAGGATTCAGATCTCAGCTCTGCCACGACCATTGTGTGAGACTCTGGACAAACTCATGGGAACAGACATGGGTCCCATTCTCATTCAGTTCCCATAGGATTAAATAGGTATATACCAAAGTCCTCTAAATGGTGCTTGGCACATGGGTGAGGCCCACATAAGCTCCTGATGTTATGTCACCAGCATGGAAGCTGAAGTCCAGAGAGGTAAACTAAGGCACTTAAGATCACAGTTTCCCAGAAACAGGTGGCACACAGCCACGACCTTCAGTCCCGTCCTTTCAGATTACCGAGAGCCATGGCACAAAGTGCTTGTGCGTGAGGTCAAGACTCCAGGCTCATCAGGAATGAGGCACCAGTGCTTCATTATGCTTTCTTGACTCGGGGCCTGGCAGAATCACAGGAAGCGATTCCCCCTCTAGACCTCACTAATCCTAACTTCTCCAACATTGCTTCCTTTATCTATTTTAATGCATGTGGGAATCCAGACGGATCAATACCCTTTGTCTCTTAATAGCTGTTGCTTTTCATCTAAACTCAGGTTTTGAGGTGGGGGTGAGGGATTTAAAATACAAGGAATATTTCAATAACATTGGTTAGACCCAACATACGGCTACCAAATTTCATGCTGCCAGATTGGATTTTAAGGAACAGAAGCTGGGGCGCCTGGGTGGCTCAGTCGGTTGAGCGTCCAACTTTGGCCCAGGTCATGATCTCACAATCATGATCTCACAGTCTGTGAGTTCGAGCCCCGCATCGGGCTCTGTGCTGATGGCTCAGAACCTGGAGCCTGCTTCCGATTCTGTGTCTCTCTCTCTCTCTGCCCCTTCCCTGCTCATGCTCTGTCTCTCTCTGTCTCAAAAATAAATAAAAACATTAAGAAAAAAAAATTTTTTTTTAAAAAAAGGAACAGGGGCGCCTGGGTGGCGCAGTCGGTTAAGCGTCCGACTTCAGCCAGGTCACGATCTCGCGGTCCGTGAGTTCGAGCCCCGCATCAGGCTCTGGGCTGATGGCTCAGAGCCTGGAGCCTGTTTCTGATTCTGTGTCTCCCTCTCTCTCTGCCCCTCCCCCGTTCATGCTCTGTCTTTCTCTGTCCCAAAAATAAATAAACGTTGAAAAAAAAAATTAAAAAAAAAAAAAAAGAAATAAAAAAAAAGGAACAGAAGCTGCCTTTATCAGCCATGCCCATCCCTCCAAAAAAAAAAAAAAGACATTTCAGCATCAAAACAATGAAGGGACATGATCTCAGAGGAAACCCCTGGGACGATGATCCTCAGGTCATCTTGTCCAACCCACCCGACTTTTAATTCCTCAAGGAATGTGTCTTATTCATCCTTAAATGCCCAGCCCTTAGGTGAATATTGTTTCATGAAGTCGCTGCTCAGTAGGGGCTATTTGAAATAAATGAGTTAGCAAAACAGGAGCCTGGTGTTCACTATGGTACTGATAGGAAAAGCTGGCCTGTCCCTTTAAACATACGCACCCTACCCCGGATTCAGGCTCCGTGGCCTCCTTCTTCTCCCTTGCAGATCCCCAGTGTTCTGACGCAATTTCTTTTTCCCTCTCGTTAAAATTGCTCAGAGAAACTATAGAACTTATATCTTGGTGGAAATTGAAGTCACTGTGTTACCTGGCTCAGCAGAATTGTATTTTGAACGTTCGTGCTTGTTATGAAGGGAATAATTCTCAGCCCGGTTAAAGTAACCTCTTCCGTGGCAAAAACCCTGGGAATGTTTTGGGGGAAGAGGTGCTTCTCAGTGCTGCTGAAATTCTGTTAAGGCCGAGCGGCCGGTGAGGAATCTGGGAAGAGTCTGGCGGTTCCTTAAAAGCTTAAACACAGAGGTAGCCGGCAGTTCCACTCCTGGGTATTTACTCAGAATTAAAAACATACGTCCTCACAACAACTCACACACGGATGTTCATGGCAGCATTACTCACAATAGCTAAAAAGTGCAAACAACCCAAATGTCCCTCAAGTGATGCACAAAACCTGATGCATCACACAACGAAATATCATGTGGAATAAAGAGGAATGAAACGTTGATTCATGGGACAGCATAAATGAACCTTGAAGACATTCTATTAAGTGAAAGAAGTCAGACACAAAAGGGCACATATGATATGATTCAGTTTACATGAAACATCCAGAACAGGCAAATCCACAGAAACAGAAAGTAGGTTGGTGATTGCCAGGGGCCTGGGGAAGGGGAAATTGAGAGGGACTGCTACTGGGTATAGAATTTATTTGGGGGACAATGGGAATATCCTGGAATAGTATTGGTAGTTGCACAACCTTGTGACTGTGCTAAAAACCACTGAATTGTATAATCAAAATGGTGAATTTTATGTTACATGAAATATATGTTATGTGGGTTGTATTGAATCTAAAAAAAAGAAAGATTGTGGAGGTGGGAGGGATTCAGGGCAGGAAAGGCAAAGGGAACACTCGTCAAGATTGGCCAGGGAACAGTCTCCTCGATGAGCCAGGGGTCCTCTTGTCAACATCAGATGAAAGTCTACACATGTGCTTACAAGGCCAGCTTTTTAGAAGGCCTCTGTCAATCATAAATGCATGCTACACTCCAGTTCTGCAAACACATATGAGCAAATGGGAGCCCCCAAATTATAAAGTGCCTATGGTATAAAAACAAAAAAAAAGGTATGATGATCTATATTATGCTATTTGGCATGCAAAGAGTAGAAACTTGCTCAGGCTTCTTCAAAAAGAGGGGAATTTGTTCTGAGTTTCTCTTGGAAACCACTGTTGAGTCAAAGATGCTGTGGGGACCAGCTCTTCTGTTCCTGCTGTGTGGACATTTCAGCTTGGCTTTGCTCCTAATGGCAGGTCCACTCTGCAACTGCAGGCCAGGTCCCAGAGGAAGCAGAGAGATCAGCTTTGCTAAAAGGGAGACAGCCTGCGTCTGGCCATGATCCCAGCCTGCTCACATGGTGGCCCCACCTGCTGTCCCTGGGCGGTCAGTGGCCACACCCACGTCCCTGAGCAGAGGCTGCGGTAAGGCAGGGCAACCAGGCTGCACTGTCTGACGCCAGGACAGACCGATTTGGCTAGAGGATTGTGGGAACAGTCATCATAACTGAGCATTAAGTATTGTACTTTGGGTAAAAATGAATGTCTTTGAAGCACCAAGCAAGCCGTACAAATAACTAGAGATTATATTTTATACAGAATTGCCCAGTTCCCACTGTGAAAATTAAAAGACAATCTCTCCTGCATTATCCCCCAAAATGCATTTCCTCTAAGTCCTAATAATAAGTGATTATGTAGCCATGGAAACAGCTATTTTGGGAGAAAGCAAATCAGAGAAAATTGGATCTTTAGAACAGGTTTATACAATCAGACTTCGCTTAATGTAGCTTGAAACTCTGTTGCTCAGTGCAGGTCCCAGTGCTTTGTACTGATTGTTTACATGATAAGCACCTCTGGGAGTGCATCCATTTGAATAATGGGTTTTAGAATACTCTCAGAGAGAATATTCCAGAAAAAAAGGAAAGAATTGCAAGAAAGGTACAGTGATTTTCTTCTATGCCCCTGTCTGCCTTTGGCCATCTCTCAGGAGTCTTGGGGACCACATTGACCACATTGACCACATTTACTCTCTAGGACTGATTTTGTTCTCATGGCTCCCAAGTCCCCAGATTTAAGCTTTCAGGACAATCAGGAAATCATTAGCAAACATGAAGTCTCAGCTGCAAAGCTGTTTTTTTGAGGTCATCTTCAAGTCAACGAAACTGTAATTTAAAATGTCCATGTTACTACACCCTGTTGAATTCATTATATATATAATCAACCAACTGGGTGCACCTACACATTGTCCTTAACACTCACGTTGATCTTTGTTTCTAGCCAAATGTATTGTCAGATTCATTTTCTTGATCTGCAGAATTGGATGCGTTCCTTTTATGGGCAGTACAGTCCATTTCTTGTGGGTCTGAAGCATGGCATCAGTGGCAGGACAAAGTAGATGGACCAAATACCCCAGAGTCAGTCGGTCAGCCCCTGGTTGTTTCCATTTTCTTCCGGGCCCGTTTGGAAACCCTGTCCTGAGAAGGAATTTTTAAGAGGGCTTGCTTAACACCAGGGCTTCTGTGTGAGTAGGAAGCCTGCACTTCTTCTCCTGTGTCTCCTTCTCACACTCACCTGATACACACGCACGACACTGCTCACAGCAGATGTGTGGGGTGTTTTCCCACACCAAGTGATTCCCCACAACACCAGCTGGGTGTCCTACAATTTAACTCAGTGCAGATGCTGTCTACCCCGAGACCGCGTCAGATCCCACGGGTTGCGGGCTCAGTCCCACGAGGCTGCCCCCGACTTCAGACGCCAGTCTCAAGCGATAGGTCTCCAGGTTATCTATAGCTTCTGCTCTACTACTGACGACTCACAGAACTCAAGGTCACTTACTTACATTTACTGGTTAATTAAAGGAAGTGATAAAGGATATACATGGACAGCCACACGAGGAGATGCACAGGGCGAGGTCTGGGAGGGTCTCGAGCACAGGAGCTTCTGTCACCATAGAATTGGGATGTGTCACCCTCCCGGTACATGCATGTGTTCACCAACCTCTCCAGACCTTGTACTTTGGGATTTTTATGGAGGCTTCACCATGTAGGCATGAACTGTCCTTAACTCCAGCCCTTCTTCCCTTCCTGGAGGATGGGGTAGGCAGGAGCTGAAGCCAAGCTTCTAGTCATGGCTTGGTCCTTCTGGTGACCAGCCCCATCAGGGAGCCCACCCAGAGTCGCCTCATTGAAACAAAAGACACTCCTATCACACGGGAAGGTACAAGGAATTTAGGAGCGCAGTGTTAAGAACGGGGGCCCATGACCAAATATTAGAATGGAAAATGCTCCCAGTGCTCTTATCACTTAGGAATTTACAAGAGTTTCAAAAGCTCTGTGCCAGGTATCAGGATCAGAGATCCTGACTATCTCACATGTGTAAACAAATGTTTCAAATCTTTCAGGAAAACTACTCCCTTGAGTAGAGGATCCTAGTTGGTTCCCCTGCATCATCTCATTGAATTCAGGCTTCTTATAAAGAGAGGATGCTGAGATGGGGCTCCAAGTCCTGTCCCTTCCGGCACGTCACAGTAGTTTCTGGTGTTTCCCATTCAGTAGATATTGTTAGATTCATTTTGAAGCTGTGAAGATCAAGCCTTTGAAGTATATATGATTAAAAAAAAAAGTGTTATAATAATGTTTTTCCTGCCTTAGCTGTATGTCCCCAATTATTTCTAGAAATAGGACTTTTGTCAAACAGTGTCCTGTGAGGGGTGCCAGTAGTGAAGAGGGGGTCAGCAGCAACGAGGAGCCTCGCAACACCCTTAACCTCTCTCCCATGCTCTTTTGCGGTGGCTCAGTGAGTGCCAAGAAACACTCCCGGGGCCCACTTTAAAGACTAAGGCCAGGGGCGCCTGGGTGGCTCAGTCGGTTAAGCGTCCGACTTCAGCTCAGGTCACAATCTCGCGGTCCGTGAGTTCGAGCCCCACGTCGGGCTCTGGGCTGATGGCTCAGAGCCTGAAGCCTGCTTCCGATTCTGTGTCTCCCTCTCTGTCTGCCCCTCCCCCGTTCATGCTCTGTCTCTCTCTGTCTCAAAAATAAATAAACATTAAAAAAAAAATTTTTTTTTTTAAATAAAGACTAAGGCCAGCTTCCAAAGCTGTAACAGCAGGACCAAAGGCAACTTGCATCAAATGCCAACTCCAAGTGGCATTTTATTAGAATAACTGTATCAAACCAAAGTGGTATTTTTTTTAATTTATTTTTTATTTATTTTTTAATGTTTACTTATTTTTGAGACAGAGACAGAGCATGAACAGGGGAGGAGCAGAGAGAGAGGGAGACACAGAATCCGAAACAGGCTCCAGGCTCCGAGCTGTCAGCACAGAGCCCGACGCGGGGCTTGAACTCACGGACCGTGAGATCATGACCTGAGCCGAAGTCGGACGCTTAACAGACCGAGCCACCCAGGCGCCCCACCAAAGTGGTATTTTATTAGAGTGAAAGTTATTTTAGATGTTCACCTTGATAACACTTACTTATCATAAGATCTATGTGGCCATTTTGATAAAAACGAAATTGAAACTCAGTGCACATAGATGACCGTTGAATCTTTCACGAGGGCTCAGCATCCAGTTTCTTCCTGCTGGGGGCAGGGTGTTTGGAAACGCTCTGGTTTATGCAGATGAGTAATAACAAATAGTAGCAAAAATAAGGGTTTTTTTTTTTTTTTTTTTGCTCTGTAATCACAAGAAACATTTTAAGTTAAATTATGCAGCATGTGAAAAAAGGGAAGAGCAAGAAATTCTCTTCCAAATTGAATTCCTAATAGCCCACTCACACTTCTAAAAAGTGTCTGATAGACACTTAAGTTCTTAGATCTTTAAATTTTTTAATGCACAGATACAATCTTTAAGACAGAAATCTATTCTGTGCCACATTTTCACCTGTGACAGTTGCTGTGTGATGAGAGCCTGGGCTCCCCTGTGGGCTGGACCTCTCTGGAGCAGGGAGCTGCCTCGTCTGTGCCTCACGGGGACCTACCTTCATGGTTACACTGCTGGACAGGTGCTGTGCCGTCTACACAATGGCCAGTGCACTGCCACAGCCCCTCTCCCAGCACAGCAGCACATCTGCAAGAAGTTGAAAATGTGTGCAGAATAGCTTGGTGAGGGATGGGGTCACACAGGTGTTCACATGTTTCAAAACTCAGCAAATGTGCACTCAAGATTTGTGTTTCTTTCAACCTAAATTTTACATCAACAGAAAAAAATTGTGAATAAATGCTGATCTGTAGACAAAAATCTGCATGCTGAAGTATTTAGGAGGAAGCGAACTGATGTCTGCAATTTCTTTGAGATGTATCAAAAATAAGAGATAGATGATTTTTTAAGTATGGTAAAATGGTAATCGCAAAATCTAGATGGTGGGTACTCAAGCATCCACTATGAAATTATTTCAGGTTGTATGTTTGAAACGTTTCATAGTGAAATGTAGGGGGAGGAAAATACATGTGTACAGATGTGATCAGAAAAGATAGAAAAAAATAAATTACATAGCAACACAGGTTAACACATCAGGGATACTGCATAAGTGTAACATGCCACATAAGACATTTGCCTGTAAGAGGTTTTTATTGCAATTCTCTTAAGTATTTGATGAATTCTTTGAAATATTTCCAAGGAACCCAAGGACCTCAGATTGAAAACCACCAAATACAAGAATTAACAAAGTGTACAGCTTCAGAAAGACTTAGAGGTATGTCTTGTATTTCTAACCTTCAAAAGGTAGCTACAAAATAGCTCATAGTTATAGAAATTTACCATGTGGAGCACTATTCTGTGCACGTTTCATAAGTTAACAAATTAATCCTCGTTAATTATCCAAAGAGGAGGAAACAAAATCACCTAAGTTTACACAGGACTCTATCATGCCAGATTATTACTTGATTTATCGAGTATTTCAAATCTTAAACCTAAAGATGCAATGGGGTGCCTGGGTGGTTCAGTTGATTAAGCGTCTGACTTCGGCTCAGGTCATGATCTCGGCATCTGTGAGTTCAAGCCCCTCGTTGGGGGCTCTGTGCTGACAGCTTGGAGCCTGGAGCCTGCTCCAGATTCTGTGTCTCCTTCTCTCTCTGCCCCTCCACGACTCACACTCTGTCTCTCAAAAGTAAATAAACATTAAAAAAAAACAAAAAAAAACAAAAAAAAACCTAAAGATCTGAGAGATTATTTCTTAAAAGTTCAAGTTCACACATGTGTGCCAGACGTGGCCAGATGGTAAATTGTAAAAGTGATGAGTCCTGGCTCTAAGCTTATAAATAAGTGGATTTTCACAAGGGCACCCATTTTCTCAGATTCTGAAGCCTCTCTCATTTACCTTCCATTTCCATCCAATTCCTATCATGAGTATGGTTTGCAAATGAAAGCCAGGATAGTTTTTTTATAGAGGTCCTGGGGGTTCAAGAAAGGGAAAGACAACTCACCGAAGGGGGTACATATTTGTAAATCATGTATCTTATAAGGGACTTGGATCCAGAACATAGAAATAACTCCTACAGTTCAATAATAAATATAGAAGTAACTTTAACATTAACACTTTTATCAATTTTAGAAAGAGCTAAGGAGCAGAATAGACATTTCCCCAATAAGATATGTAAATGGCCAATAAACTCATGAGAAGACGCTCGGTAGCATTAGCCATTGAGAAATGCAAAGTAAAACCACCTCACAGCCACTGGGATGGCTATAATAGAAAAGCCAAATAAAAAACAAACATTGGCAAAGCATGTGGAGAAATTGGAACGCTCACATATTGCTGGTAGGAATATAAAATGGTAGGACTGCTTCCAAAAGCAGTCTGGCAGTTCCACAAAAAGTGAATCAGAGTTACCATATGACCCATCAGTTCCCCTCCCAGATATATATTCAAGAGAACCGAAAACACATCTGTACTAAAACTTCAAGACAATACTCCTAACAGCATTATTCGTAAGAGCCAGAAAGTGGAAACAACCCAAATACCCATCAATTGATGAATGGGTAAACATTATGAATGGGTCTATCCATACAATGGATGATTAGCTAGCTATAAAAAGGAATGAAGCACTGATCCAAGCTGCAACCTCGGAAACCTTGAAAACACAATGCTAAGTGAAGGAAGGCAGACACAAAAGGCCACATGCTGTATGATTCCATTTATAGGAAATGCCCAGAATAGACATCTAGAGACAGAAAATAGATTAGGGTTGCATAGCGTTGAGGGAGGGTGAGGGGACCGATGAGGAGTGACTGCCTAATGGGTACAAGGTTTCCCTTTGGAGTGATGAAAATGTCCTAAAAATAATCATGGAGATGGTTACACAACTCTGAATATGTGAAACACATTGAATTGTGCATTTCAAATGCACTTTATATTCAGATCCTCTGTTGCAACTAGCTTGTTAGATCTTAACTTGGGCTCCTGAGTAAAATTCATTTGGAGACTGCTGATAATTTGAATTTCCTAATTTCAGGGCCTTTCTATTTAATTCCAAGGCAAGGGGGAGAGACTCCATCAAAAGTAGTGAACAGTTGCTCTATTAAACTTCATATTCCTTTCCCTATACAGTGAATTCCGGCATATCTGTGTGTTTGAATTGAGTGTGGTCACAGTAATTACGCTGTGGATAGTTTTCAGTATAAGACTCCTAACATTTCACATTTTGCATATTCTTACTTTTAAAATCCGTTTAAGAGAGGAAAGAAAGGAAAAAATGAAAAAGCAAGACTACGGATTCAAAATATGATTCTCATGCTGAAAATATGTCTTAACTTCTCTAAAAAATAATCATCATGGAAATTGGCAGGTAATTTTACAAAAAGTTACTTCTGTGGTATTTTGAGTTATTCCTCTCCATGCAGGGCCTGATACAGTAACATCTCATTAAATGTTTGTTGAATGAGTAATAAACCTAACCATGTTTTAATTATTTTTTATTTTTTTTAATATATGAAATTTATTGTCAAATTGGTTTCCATACAACACCCAGTGCTCATCCCCAAAGATGCCTTCTTCAATGCCCATCTCCCACCCCCCATCAACCCTCAGTTTGTTCTCAGTTATTAGGAGTCTCTTATGCTTTGGCTCTCTCTCCCACTCTAACCTCTTTATAACCACATTTTTAAAGTTTTCCTTGTGGATGGTTCGTGTGCCAGTTCGACTGCTCACATGGAATTATTGCATACATGCCACTGTGCCTGGAGCCATGCCTGCCTCATAGCAGGTGTTCAGAAAATAGTTGTTAAACGAATGGACTTTTATAACTTTCCTTTCTCTGTGTTCTGTACCATTCATAGCCTGCCATTCTCAGGTATACGGAATTGATTTTCCTGTAAAGCTTGGGTAAAGGCACGCTATCTGTTCATGACGGCATTATTCAACATAGCCAGAAAGTGGAAACAACACAAATGTCTGTCATGTGAATGGAGAAACAAAATGTGGTCTGTACATACGATGAACTATTACTCAGCCCTTAAAAGCATGAAATATTCATAGCTACTACCTCGTGGCCTCCTTTAGGGCAGACGTGTTCACTGTCTCAAAGAAAACTGTATATATCATGGCAGAACGTTGTAGAACTACTTCCCTCCGCCCAGTAAACAACAAGAATGTGTTCACAGTATCAAGAAATTTAGTTAAAGCCTTTAAATTGGATTTAGCCAGTAAGGAAGCTGCCCTTTGACAATTTCACATTAAAGAAAGCCCTCAAAACAGGAAGAAAGGAAAAAGCCTTCCTTGAGATAGTGCATGGTGTCAGTGGTTAGAATTACATATCTTCTTTTACACCGGAACACATCGATCACATAATAATTAGAATGCATGATATCAATGAAAAGCTACCTTTCAAATCCAAGTTTCTTCTATTATTATATTAGATTGAGGAAATCTAAGCACAAAGAGAATTTCCATTTGCTCACTAGCAGTTTTATTCATATAACAACAATTAAGTGGACAGTTACGCCATTGTTTCTTAATCTATTTTATACTACTATGAATCTGGAATTAATATTTTGCATTAATGTGAATGTTCTGCATCATTTCTGGGAAGAAGAAATGAAAGAGTCTTCGTACCAAGCTACCTGAGGCAGGTGGTAACTGCTAAGAAAGAAATTACTTTGCTATACTTTGCCAAGATCCATGCAGGGACTAAATATATCTTCTTCTAAAATCTACGAGACTTAATAGGTCATTTGTGAAAAAAAATTTATTATCCTGCATTGAACATGTTAAAAACATCTCAGATCTCTTTTCAGGTAAGAAACTCAGTCAGCGTCAGGTAAATGTAGATTGGAAGGGCCAATCCCATTTCTTCCTCTGACAAATGGTGTGGTTTGAACAAATCAGCATATACTTGGTCTCTGAAAATAGAGAGCCCACGGGGTACCCCTTCTCAGAAGGCTCGCCTCGTCCAGAAGTCCCTACTGCTCCTTTCTCCACCCTTGTTCAACCACATGCTTCCAGTTAGATTCTAAAGGTCAGCTTCCTTGCAAGGACCTGGGGCAGATAGTGGGACCCGCCAGGATGGTACCGTCACAGACACACCTTTGTGAGCTGCTGCAGAAAGGAAACCCTAGGATGCTTCCAGTGAGCAGGAACCATGTTGAATGCAATTTGTGTTGGTGTCCTTATTCTATTTCCTGTAAATGACTTGGAGGAATTCACAAAGTTTCACACTGTAGCGTAAGTTGCAACTCAGTTAGCTTTGAAAATTCTCCTTTAACCCCTAAACTACTCATAAAAATACATTTTCCTTTTCCTGCAGTATGTTAAGATTTACTATTAGGTCTTATTTTCCAGATGTTAATCTTGGCTGGGACTTATTATATTTAGGACATGGTTAATCATGTCCTGAGGCAGTCTGGTAGTTCCTGGAAAAGAAACCACCACATGTTGAACTTATCTTAATGGAAAAGCTCAGCCAGCACCTTGATGCCCCAGTTGTGCAGAACCTTCCACGAGAAGAAACACCGGGGGAAATAAATACCTCTGCTTTATGGAACATTAATACATGCATCGCGTTTGCTGATTACTTGTCTCCCATCCCTGAGCCATGAACTCACTAAATATTTTTGGGCACGAGCTGGAAGATTCTAGCCCAGCCCCACTGAAGATTATAGAACAAGAATGCATATCCGTTATATTTTAGTTGAGGTATCTGGCACTTGATGGCTTAGTTCAAAACCATTTTAAAGTTAACACTTACAAGATATGTATCTATCTTTGGCTTACTTTAATTAAGCCACCAGTGTTCACTGTCTCAGAGAAAAATGAATCCTGTAATAGTACGTTGTAGTAGTATAGAAGCAACAAGAAATATTCTGCCTCGCCGTAGGGCTTTATACAATGTAAACGGAGGGTTAAAAAATAAATTATTTCTAGTAGGACCCCCCTGAATTAAGTTACATTTGGTTTCTTTTCTTTATTTTGTTTTTGTTTTTGTTTTAGAGAAAGTGGAGCAGGGAAGCAGCAGAGAGAGAGAATCTCCTGCAGGTTTCACATTCAGCACAGAATCCGACTTAGGGCTCAGTCTCACAACCCTGAGACCATGACTTGAGTGGAAATCAAGAATTGGATGCTTAACCAACTAAGCCACCCAAGCGCCCCTGTATTTGGTTTCTAATATGGTTTTGCTTAACTAAAGATACCAGCTTAAACTGACAGTCTTTATGTTCTGGCTCAAAAGCTGAATTGCAGCTTTTCCTTGACCAAAAGGAATTCCCAGGCTCAGCCTTGCAGGGGCACTAATGGCCAATGACTCCTTCCTTTTTGTATATTGTAGGGGTTAAACCAGAATTGAAAAGACTTCAAATGGTTCTCAGAATATGCGATTCCTTAGAACTAGTACTCTCTATTCTGTGGACATGAGTATTTTAAGTCACTTGACTTAAGTTTCATTTAACTGTGAGATGATGTGAGTTAAAAGCTGTGTCACACGGCAGATCAGATCCAGCATTGATGAGGGATACGGGTGCGTCAACAGCACATACTGGTTCCCGGAAGCAGCAGTAAAGACCCACCCCCACCCCCACCACCTCCCCCTACTCAGTCCAAAATAGCCCTGGGGAAGCTCTCAGCTTCTGATGATCTGTTTACATTATACACACAGGGTGCATCAACAGGAAGACAAGAGAAGGTTTTAGTGTGCAACAAAATTCACTGTCTTGTGTGCACATTAACGATTTTTTAACTCACAGGTTGTAAGCTTAATGCTCAAGTTTTTTTTAAAGTGATGTGAGAACAGCCACTTCCTGCAGAGTGGCCCCGCACGCAGCCTGGGCAGGCCACTCTGCACCCCCTGCCCATTTGCCCTAGATCTGTAGCTGTGAAATTTCTTTCCATCCGACACTGGGTCTGCAGGACGACCTACCAGTGTCCCATTAGACAGCCAGGCAGTACTAGATATTACCGTGTGGTTCTATGCAGGGAAATAAGTTTTTCTTAAAAAGAAAAAAAAAAAAAAGCATAATAAAGATTTCTGGTGAAAGGGGGAACGGTGATTGGAAAGAGGAATATATTGCTTGTTTCACAGACAGAAAATATTTCAGGTCTTTGTTTTCCTTCCGTAGTTTAGTTTCTACTCATATTCTTGTCTCCCTCTGAGGCAGGAACCCCATCGAAGGAGTAGGTTTTCTTTCTACAGAACATTCTGTAAACGGAGGAGTAACACAGAAATAGACACAGACTGCCTTCTCTGTTTTCGCTGAATCTACTCCACATGTGCCCTGTGAGATCTGCAAACGTCCATCACAAATTGCTGGGAAAAGGACAATTTAGATAATACACGTTTTTCTCTTAGTAAATTGTACAGTGAATCTGTACAGACTGTTTCAGGATTTTTTTTTTTAATGAAATTAAGCAGCCTATACCATTTTGGTCTGATTCTTTCACTCAAATTAAGGTTTTAAGATTTATTCATATGTTGAGTATGGTGATAGCTATTTATTTTCACTACTATATAGTATTCGATTATAAAAATACACCACAATTTATTTTTCTGTTCTGTTCATGGACAATTGGGTTGTTTCCAGGTTTGGGCTATGACGAATAATGATGCTGTGAACATTTTGTTCTGTAATCTCGTATACAGGCACAAGAGTTTCTCCAGGGTGGATAATCAGATAAGGAATTGGTGCTTATAGGGGATGCATATTTTAACTTTATTAGATAATGCTATTTTTCCCAAGGAGATTATATCCACTGACATTCCCAGGGAGAGTCTTCGTTGCTTTATATCTTTGCCAGAACACGCTATTTCGAGACTTTGCCTGAATTATTCTGAGGGATTTTTTTTTTTTTAATTTAGTGGTTTGGAACAGTCCTTCCTGGTGCCAAGACCTGATGCAGACCTTATTACCCACTGTTACGATCATAATTTCTCCCTTTCCAGTCTTATAAATGAAGAAATGAGGCCCAGCAAGGAGAGCTGATAGCGCTGCTCAGGACAGAAAAAAAGAACCCCATGCTCCTTGCTCAGTCAGGACCACACTGCACGCCTCTCCCTCTGCTTTCCCATTGCTTCCTTTGCTGAGAAGGTCCAAAATCATCTTAAAATAAGACTGAACTAAAAAGAGTGTAGAGTTATGCTTTAACAAAACCCAAGCAGAAAAATTAATATTTAGAGATTACTTAAAAAAAAAAAAAAGTACTGCCATTGATTTTTTTCTAAATCTAGATCTTTCTTTATTGCGAAGAGGACTGGGAAGGACTCTGGAGCCTCCCACCCAGTTCTCTGAACATCTAGGACAAGGTGATCATTGCTCCACTCGACACCAAAAGAAATCCTGGACTATCCTTAGAAAGCCAGGAGTATCTAGATTTAATTTCCAGCCTGTCATCACACGGGTAAGTTATTCAGTATAGAGAGGAAACACGAGCACCCCCACATCAGTACAGTTGGTAGATCCCAAATTAGACCATCAGGACATAGGGAATTCGGGTACTCCTAAGAGTGTTAACTCCCTGCACCACCGTCGGGACTAATAATCTAGGCGTTACCAGCCTGTATGCACAGCAATGCAGAAGTCCACTCAAATGCAACTCTCCCGTTTCTAACTCTTCCTTGTACTCATTTTAAAACGTTGACATCACGTTAACATAGTTTGAGGTACCATGACTTTGCAATTTCCCAAGGTGTGAGGAGTCTCAGAGTTTTCAATTATAGCCGTGTTCCAAAATTAAAAGGTGATAGAAACAATTATATATATAATATATACAGTAATACGGTATATGTAATGTAGCCCTTAAAGTGGTCACCAAGAAGATATATATCCAATGCCATGTTCTTTGAATGCATTCATGCATTCAACAGGAATGTATTAAGCATCTGTGTGTCCCAGAGGTTGACTGGTACCAGGTCAAGAAACAAAATGTCACCATGGGAAAATCGGAAAGGACACACTGCTACTGAGATAATCACAGATACATACATAGGTACAATTGTGGGAAGTGAAGAGGAACTCTAAAAGAGAATTCAAGGCATAACGTTTCAACCCCCCTGGAAAACTACCTGTGAGAAGTAGGATTTTAACACGCACAATAAAATTATTTTCCATATATATTTAGTTCCTTCTTTTATTTTGGAATGTCTTTAGATTTAGCAAATGATTCTTTTCCAATGAACTCAAGCCGTAGGACCCGCTTAAATATCTCAAGTTTAGCCGTTGGTATTGGTTCAAAGAAAGAAAGAAACAGAATAGGCTGTATGAACCAAATTAAAACATTTTTCTTCCCCATTTTATGGTAAAAATAATTAGCTGGCTTGACTCACAGATTTCTCTAGACAACTGTACTCTAATCAAAATTTTCTTAGAGTCCCTAAGAAGAAAGTTTCTACTTTGGATCTGAGTGTTATAGGGTACTGCAGAAGCTTTGACTAGTCCCACAATCGTACACCGTTTACAGAGGGTCCAGGACTTCCGATGTTGCGACTTTAGGACTTTTCAACTTTACAATGATGTGAAAACAATACACGTTCGGTAGAAACCATACTTGGAATTTGGATCTTCTCCCAGGTTAGCGATGTGCAGTAAAGCTCCTCGCAGTGACACAGCTCCCAGACAGCCACATGATCACAAGGATAATACCCTTGCAGCCATTCTGCAGCCATTGTGTATGTCTCTCAGTAGAGCATTCGGTCAATTACATGAGCTACTCAACACTTGATTATAAAATAGGTTTTGTGTTAGATGATTAGGCCCAAATACAGGCTAATGGAGGTATTCTGAGCACGTTTAAGGCAGGCTCAACTAAGGTATGATGTTCAATACGTTAGGTGTATTGGGGCACCTGGGTGGCTCGGTCAGTTGAGTGTTCGACTTCGGCTCAGGCCATGATCTCACAGTTCATGGGTTCAAGCCCCATGTCGGGCTTTGTGCTGACAATGCAGAGTCTGCTTCAGATTCTGTCTCTGTCTCTCTCTCTCTCTGTCTCTCTCTCTCTCTCTCTCTCTCTGCCCCTTCCCCACTCATGCTTGCTCTCTCTCTCTCTCTCTCTCCAATAAATAAACACTTAAATATTTAAATAGGGGAGATGTATTAAATGCATTTTTTTCAACTTAGGGTATTTTTCAACTTATGATGGGTTTATTGGGATATAGCACATCGTAAATCAAGGAAGGTCTGTATTCTTTCTTTACACCATGAATTGAGTCCAGAAGATTCCCATGTGCAGTCAGAATTGCCATAGGACAAAGGTTCCTTGATAATCTTACATAAACTCAAAATAATCTCCCCTTTCCTAGATACACAAAAAGAAAGCATGCTAGTCTGAAACAGACCCTGAAGGCTTACACCCTCAATGGAGTGGAAAGAATGGAAAACTTAGCAATAGAATGTAGATAGATGTAGAGAAGGGAGTCATCAGGATGATTCCTAAGAATCTGGCTCGAGCAAGTAACTGGGTGAACAGAGGTGCCATTTCATAGGTAGGATGAGGAGGTTTTTGGGAGAAGGACTGAGAGTTCAGTCAATTGGAGGAGTTGCCAAACAGTCTGGCACCCCAAATTCTCCATTGTCCGGAGACAGGTGGGGATACTGGAGCTCAGAAGGAAACTTGCTCTAGAAATGCACGAGTGAGTGTTAGCTATAGATCATACTGAACACAATGGGGATGGCTGGGGTATTGATAGAGAAGAGGATGAGGCCTAAGGACTGCTGCTACCCAGCTCAGGGGGAGGAGGGGCACTGGCCAAAGGTGAAGTTGGCCCCTCCTTGTTCCTGCTGTCTGAAAATATGGCTTCTGGAACCCTACGCCATGCTCTAGACTGACCGGTCCAGAGAGGAGACTTGCCATCAGTCAGTGACAGTAGCTTCAGGGGGCGTTAATTGCTTTTAGCAACCTTAACTTAGGTCACATCAACCTTAGAGTCCATGCAACTCCTCAGTCTTCTCAAAAGAACAGCTAAGTCACCTTATTCTTTTAAGCCAAAGATGATCAGTCTATTATTCTTATTAACTGCTTGGAGTCCTCCTTATTTTATTATACTGGTCTCATTATATCCATGGAATCTTCTTTCTTTTTTTTTTTTAAGTTTATTTATTTATTTTGAGTGGGAGGAGGGGCAGAGAGCAAGGAAGAGAGAGAATCACAAACAGGCTCCACAACGTCAGCACAGACCCTGACGTTGGGCTCTAACTCACTAACTGTGAGATCCTGACCTGAGCCGAAACCAAGAGTCGGTCACTTAACGGGCTAGCCACCCAGGCGCTCCCACGGAATCTTATTTCTAACACGAAGCAGATGTGTGGTCACAGGCCAGTTGCCTAGCTCTCTGTACTTCAGTTTCCTAACCGGTACATCGGAGACGTTAGTAGCATCTACCCCAGAGGGCTTGTGAAGGTGAGATGAGCTAATTCATGTGAAGTGCTTGGAACAATGCTTGGCACACCAGTACTTAATAAATGTTTGTTGTTCTCATCCTCCTCATCTATCAGAGTTTCTCGTGATTATGCTCCAAACCCTCTCACCTGATTAGAATTTGTCATTGGGCAAACTAAAGAACATGTCAAGGAACCATTTGGCTAACTGAAAGGAAACCAAAAGAAAGGGAGGGTGAGTGGGGGTGGGGGTGAGCAGAGAAGGAGACGTAGGTCCTCTACCCCCACTTCAAACAGATTTCCTTTTATTTGCTTTTTTCTGTTGTTTCTAGAAGTGTCCCATGTGAAGAAAGAGTTCTGCTTTGGGGAAAAAAAGTAATCTTGGCTAAGCTGCAAAGTAGGATAATGTTCTAGCTCCTCTCAACCACAATTCAACTCAGCAAAGTCTTACTGGACTCAGTGCCTATTTTGTGAAGAGAGCTTGCTGGGTTCCTTAGGGGGAAAGGAATAAAACTGTTCTCTACCTCCATGTGGTTCATAATACAGTAGTGCCCTGAACCCACAGACCCAGTACCAGGAGTTATGCCCTGTGTGCTAAGGCAGAGGTCCAGAGTACAGAGGCAGCACAGAGGAGAGGGATCCTGGAAGGCTTCATGGAGGAGGGGGCTTTTAACAAATGTCAGGATCTCAATAGGCAGAGGTATGTGGGGTGGAAGCTCAGGCAACAGGGACAATGTACACAGAGGGAGGAGCGTGCCTCATTCTCCACACTGATCAAGTGACACAAATGATCATAGACTTCCATGCTTCAGTCGGGTTTGACTGGCACAGAGAGGAAGGAAAGAAAAAGAAGGTGGGGACCCAGTATGCCTCACAGAGAAGTTCAGCCTTTTTGCCCAGATTTTGGAGCACATGAGTGATCTAATCAGAGCTGTGGTTTAAGAAGATGCATGTGACACGCGCACCCCCTTACTTTGTGGTGCAAGACGGTTTGCAAGTTACCACAGGAAACCGAACGGGATGGTGTGACTCTGGATTAAAATTCTCTCTGAACAGAACTAGCTCTTGCTCTTCATTTTCAACCTAGCTCATTAGGGCAGGTTGGGCCTTCTTGTATTTTGTTATTGCTGTATCTGAGGAATCTTTCTAAAACCAAAAAAAAAAAGCTACAGGACACATTGCCGCCATTGCAAAGCCTGAGTTTTTTAAGGGTATAATACCAAGTGACAGTTTTGATGTATGGCAGTGGGTGTCGGTCCCAATACTTCACCATCTTCTGCTTGCATAATTTAAAATGACAATGTAGCCTGTCAAACTTAAATGTGAGTGAAGTTCCTTGGCTATTTATAAAACATCAAATAGATAGAATTGTGTCAGCAGAAGATGGATGACAGTTGCTGGCAAAGCACCTATAAGCTGAACTTAAAGCTACCGTATGCATATGGTGGTCCACGGTTCTAAAGGTATTTTCACCCATTGCAGTAAAAGGATATCACAATATTCCCTTCCAAATTGTAGTCAGAAATTGAGAAGCAAGTCGGTGATGCAGGTTTGTTTTGTTAACGAATTAATGAACCACGGCTCAGGTTCCCCTGAGGAAGTGGAAGTTACCCGGGCAAATAAAGAAAGCGCTGGTCTGCAGACCTGGCTGACGGTTTTTAGCCCCCTGACCAGACACCTGAAGCCCTGCCAAGTTGGACCTCGGAGATTTTTTTACGGGGATTTCGAGACACAGCCTGCCTGCGTCGGTAGATTAATTCCCAAGTGTGCATGGACACTCATTTTTGTCAATTTACTAACGCTTGAATGTTTGTAAAACGGGGCGTAGAAAACAAGCGCCCTGGTCGGCACCGGCAGCGTCCACTCGTATGCGTCCGTCCGCGTCTGCGTGGTGCGGCCCGAGCCCCGCCTCGGAGGGCGTCCCCCAGCCCCCTGGGTCCCGCAGGCCCCGCCCCCGCCCCACCCCAAGCGCCGTCCGTCCCGCAGGCCCCGCCCCGGCGCCGGGCTCTGACGTCACCGTCTGCGCCGCGCGCCGTAGAAACAGGAAGTGGGACCAAAACAAAGGAGCGGCGGCCGGGAGCGGACCTGCCTCTTTCTCCTTCTTCCGCGCTCATATTGGCCCTGGCCACAGACCCCTAAGAACCGTCCGACTATGTCCAACATGGAGAAACACCTGTTCAACCTAAAGTTCGCCGCCAAAGAACTCAGCAGGAGTGCCAAAAAATGCGACAAGGAGGAAAAGGCCGAAAAGGCCAAGATTAAAAAGGCCATTCAGAAGGGCAACATGGAAGTGGCGAGGATACACGCCGAAAATGCCATTCGCCAGAAGAACCAAGCGGTGAATTTCTTGAGAATGAGTGCGCGGGTCGATGCGGTGGCTGCCAGAGTCCAGACGGCGGTGACGATGGGCAAGGTGACCAAGTCGATGGCCGGTGTGGTTAAGTCTATGGATGCGACGTTGAAGACTATGAATCTGGAGAAGATCTCTGCTTTGATGGACAAATTTGAGCACCAGTTTGAGACGCTGGACGTCCAGACGCAGCAAATGGAAGACACGATGAGCAGCACGACTACGCTGACCACTCCCCAGAACCAAGTGGATATGCTGCTCCAGGAAATGGCAGACGAGGCCGGCCTAGACCTCAACATGGAGCTGCCGCAGGGGCAGACCGGCTCTGTGGGCACGAGCGTGGCCTCCGCCGAGCAGGATGAACTGTCCCAGAGACTGGCCCGCCTGCGGGATCAGGTGTGACGACAGAACCCACTCTGAGGTTTCCTGGCCGTAGCCACCTTCTGAAATGCTCTGTATATTAATGAGATACTATACACTAGAAACTCTGAACATGCCAGAATGCTGAAATGCTCTCTACTTAAGATGCTTCTACCTTTGGGTTTACAGTGCTCTCCAGATACACTAAGAAATTCCAGGCTCCCTCCATCTTAACTGGATTTTAAAGTTCCGTATAGCTTGTGATGATGTGTATTTTTATAGCTGCCTTTTAACAGAACTAGTCAATTTGGTGTGTATGAATCTTTCTCGAAAATTTGGTCCAAACTCTTGTTCGGTGTATTCACTTTTCTGCCTGAATTTTCAAAATTGGGGATTTTTTTTTTTAATTTAGTGTAATTGGTAATATCTAGAATTGACAGGTGGTGCATAAAAATTAGGAGGAGAAGGATTGCTTAGATTGATTACAGGGCTATCAACACCTCATTCAACTTAATGGACCGTGCTATTTCTGTGGGGTTTGGGGGGTCTTTTGTTTTGTTTTGTTTTTTTGCCATCGCCTCCAGACTTCTGTTGATCTGTTCACATAATTTATACTGAAATTATGGTGGGACATTGTGCATAATATTTTCTTACTGTTTATGTTCTATAAATTTTCATGTGGTAGTTACGTTTTTACAACTGGAAAAAGGCCACATAATTTCATTTATTATAAGGAAAAATTGCTCGTTTATATTTTTATTTACTAAAGACTTTGTCAAAAGACAAGGTTTAACGTGACAGTTTCAAATGAACGTCTTGAACACACTTCTAGTTATTTTCCTATCTCAACACTTTAATTAGCCTTGTTATAAAGTATGTTAATTAGCATGGCAGTCATATTACTCTAACATTGCCAAAGAACTGTTGATTGGTTTAAGAGAACTCCGGGGTGGTGTGTTTGTAGGTTTTCTTTTGATTTTAATAACCAAAAATAGACATCAAATTAGAACTGCATTTTAGGTTCTAATTACTTGCATTTATTATTTTCTTTTAGAGGAACAACTTGTTGAAAAGCCTTGGAAGTAAGTTGGAATGTTTTATTTAGCCATGCAAATAACTTAAGTATATGTGCAGCCAGCTGGAAGTCTGGGAAGGAGGAAAGATGGAGAATTTGACAGTAGACTTGACCCTCTAAGGCTAGAGCCCATCTGTGCTGCCTTTCATCTTTCTAGAACAGCAGTGTGTGTTTTCTGGCTGCAAAGTAAAGCATGTAACCACCACTTTCTCAAAGCCTCTGAACATGGAGAAGAGCAGCTTGCTTTTATTTTGGCAAGTGTATTAATCTAAGTTAAATACTTGCGGATATTTGAAATTTCCCCTTTCCTTCACTGGTAGATTTCTCCATAAGAGAATTCCAGTGTTCCAAAAAAATAGTTATAGGGACTCTTTCAAGCCCCTTGAAAGATTCATGGCCAAACAGTCACCATTACATTTTCCAGTATGAATGGGTGTATTAAAGAAAAAAAAAAAAAAAATGAACAGGTAAATGCAGATGAGGACTGACCCTCATTTTTAAGTGTCTTTACATTTGGATGTTCCGAAGTCTTCCGTAAGGGATACCTGTCGATTGATTATCTGTCCCTGCCTCTTCTTTCTAGAGCTCTTCCCTTTTGGGGTCTCTTCTTATCCACATGGTTGCACAGAGGCAGCTATGTGAGCATAGCATGAGTCATAACCGCCTCTTTAGACTGGGAAAAATAATTACAACTTAAAATATAGCTTAGTGTTGAATCCTTTGGTAAATTAAAGACCCTTTTATAGTGCAAATACTCCCAACAAAATTAATATATTTTGTGAGATTAAACAATGCTTGTATATGCTTGAACTTTCTTAAAATATGTTCATTTCAAACTATATGAATGTACATTTTTATGAACCATAAATATTTTCAAAAGCATACCAGGCCCATGAATTATTTCCTCACTTTTGCAGCTGATGAAATGCTGAAATGTAAGCCACAGAAGTTTGTCAAATAAATCATTTTAAACTGCATGTTATTGCATGTGAGTGTACATCCTATTTAAGAAAACTATATAAGAAAAAAGAATTCAGAGGAAGATTTGGTTCAGAAAGCATGGTATTCTTCCACACTCTTCCCTTACCACCTTAATTTCTGTTTTGTTAGCATGGAATTTTCATGTATATTTCTAGAAACTCTAGTTATTACTTCTTTACTGTAATAGTTTCTTCATGGCAGCAAGAATTGTTCCTTGTATTGAAACTTGCTGGACTAATGATAGATCTATTTTATAAGAGGCTTCCGCTCAGACATCCCACAGAAATAGTTAATCTTCCATGCAGGTACTAGTACAATTTTTACTCAAATCTCCTTTTTATTTTCTGCCTTCAAATGTACAGTTTCTAACATGGATTTATAATATACTTTTAGTTTATTTTATGAACAATTTAGCTTCCTTCATTTTAGATGATACGTGTGCAATTTAGAACTCTTACTAAAGCTGTTTCTTCCAGAAATGTTAATGAATATGTGCCTTTCAGGTGGAGGCATGCTATGAGTCTTGTACACTGGGTGCCTACCCTGCTGTCCTTGATTTGGAAAAGAGCCACCTAAAATAAGCACCCATCTGATAACCTTACTAACAGAACGTAGTCTCGGGTCAGCCAGACAGACCTCACATCATAAAGCAGAAGGGAGGAACCTTATGTCTTAGATGCCTCCTCTGTAATACACACAACATCTTCTAGGAGCCATTTCTGTAGCCAAAAATCCAAAGCTCAACACCTTCTGTAATACTGGCAAAAAGCTCCAAGTGGAGCTCAATGTCCAGTGGACATTTCAATGAACTGAGGAACAGGCACTTGTCATAGCAAATCATAGCAGAATGCCTGCCTGGTTTACCTAGGTTTGTTTTTCTACAACTAGATGGTAAGGCAGTGTCTGTCTTGGTCACAATTACTGGGCCTGGTGTGGTACCCAGCTGAGCTGGCTCCTGGTAGTGTCCCTGGTGTGAACGCATGCTCCCTTGGGGTTCTCAGCTGTAATCCTGCCTAGAGTTCTCTAATGACAACGTACACAATGGGTAAAGAGGGTGCAGGGGGCACTCGGCCAGAGCCCTGTTATGTCTCCTCAGAAGCACCGTGTATCCTTTTCTTTCAGCATGTTTCTTCAAACTGAAATGTTTGTTCCTACTGTTTGAGGTTTATACATCCTCCCTCCCTCTTGAATAGTAGCAGGACAAACAATTCAGCAGTGTTTATTCAGAGTGACTGAATACAGTAAAAGATTTAGACTAAAGTATATCAGATGTCGACTTGATAGATCTGGGGCTTTTTTCTAGGGAAAAGACACGCTTCTGCCTTAAACAGTACTCCATACATTTAGGTAGGTAAAGCATACACAGAGAAAAATGGAGACGAGTGTATACGAATGTTAAAAAGTCATCAAAATGAACACTAAGCTTAGTGCACTTGACACACATGTGTTTTATACTTCAACTTTTAAAAAGGAAGTTAAGTGGGGCGCCTGGGTGGCTCAGTCGATTGAGCATCCAACTTCGGCTCAGGTCACGATCTCGCAGTTCCTAAGTTCGAGCTCTGCATCGGGCTCTGTGCTGACAGCTACAGATTTTGTTTATCTGTCTCTCTCTGCCCCTCCCCTGCTCAATCTGTCTCTTTCCCTCTTTCTCAAAAAATGAATAAACACTTAAAAAAAAGGGAGTAAGTTACAGCATAAAGCAGCAGCCCATACTAATCAAATCATACACGTTGAGTACACACAGAATGGGATCACGGTGTCCGTTGTGGTTAGAGTTGGCTTCTTGCAAGAGGTAGGGTTGAATCTGGGGCTTCAAAGAAAGTAAAGTGGGAATTGCACAAAGGTCTGAGAGGCCCAGAACCACACGGGGATTTGAAAGGAGTGGAGGGTTCGTTTGGCATCAAAAAGAGGGAAGAGATTGGACAGATTGCCAAGGGCTTGGAGGCTGGAATGAAAATGTGGACTTTACCCCGAGGAAAGGAGCAGGAGTGTGAGTCATCAGATACCGTATTGTCCTGCTGACACGAGATGAAGCCTAGAGCAGGATGGCAGTAAAAACAGAGGAAAAGATGCGTGCACAGGGGTCACTGAGGCACCGGGGATGCTGTGGGTCAGAACCACCTAGGGATGTGGCTCAGCTGGAAATCCCGATTCCTAAGGTTGGCACGTGCTGCCGGTCCGAGGACCGCCTTCTGGGCAGCACGTCAGAACTGCCTGGTACTTTGTCACTGTGGAGGTCGTATTTTTCTCCTCCACCGGTATCTGTATGTCTTGCACATTAGCATCGTGAAGTAAACGTCACTAACGCTGAGGAAAGTTTCTCACTGACCTTTGCCAGAATTGCAGCTTGCCACTTGTTCACAAACGAAACAATTTGTAACACATTTTAATTAAATATAGTTGGTGCTTTTTCTCAGATCTCATCGTTTAAAGGTGTTTGAACAACAGTTTTCCTCTTTTCATACTCCCTTGTCCTGCTTCACGATCAACGCCATGGTCATAAGAACTCTGTGACTTTTGAGTTATAGTGGGGTGGCAGACAGCAGCTGAGAAATAGACCATGAGCTGCTGTTTTGTGCCCGTATCCAGCAGAAGAGGGGATGGAAATGGAAAGCATGAAAATGTTTCTCCAAGCACGAATATCCTGAGCTGTAGCTGGAAATAATGGGGGAAAAAACCAAAATAAATTGCTTTCTAACTACTTTTTGACAGCATGCATATCACTGTGGTGACTTTTTATAATTCTAGTTTGGTATTGTCTTGCAACTGAATCCAGTGTGAGTGACTGGTCTCCGAGGTTGAGTCTTAACTCTGGTTAATTTTTCCACGTAAGAGGCAGTGGCATATTTAAGAAGATAGTTTTAGTAACCCTTTAAAATGTAGTCATGTGAAATTCTGTATATGATTTAGAAGACCCTTTTAAGACTCAGCTTTCTGTAGATATTATCTTAGGAGCTCTGATTTGAAGTACTTCTTTTTTTTTTTATTTTTTTTTAATTTTTTTTTTCAACGTTTATTTATTTTTGGGACAGAGAGAGACAGAGCATGAACGGGGGAGGGACAGAGAGAGAGGGAGACACAGAATCGGAAACAGGCTCCAGGCTCTGAGCCATCAGCCCAGAGCCTGACACGGGGCTCGAACTCCCGGACCGCGAGATCGTGACCTGGCTGAAGTCGGACGCTTAACCGACTGCGCCACCCAGGCGCCCCAAGATTTGAAGTACTTCTAACAGCATGCTGGAAAAAATACAGTGATTGAATCAAAGATTAAGGCAAAAGGCTGGCAGAAATCCACAGTATAGATTCTTCTGTCATTCCTTTATGCCTTAGAGGGTCTTTCAAAGAACTGGGGGGATGCATTTACATTCAGGGGGGAATTTTCACATTTTATTTTCATTGCACAGATTTGAAATGCATGAACTCACAATACCGTTCAGCGTCAGTAACAATTGAGAAGATACTCTTGGAAATGTTCGGATGCCTCTCAGGTCTCACTTAGATCATTAAGTACCAGAGCCGGGTGGAACTTTGAATATCTGCCCTGGAAATTAGGGATGGGAAAGAACTCGACATCTTTTGCCTTTGTCATTGGCACCTCAGAACCACTTATTTTTAATAGCGTTCGGTATGGTACTCCCACCTCTTCCTTTGGAAGACAGTCTTTAATCGCATCTATCAAGAACTTTTGATGTATTTTTTTAACCACATTTCATTGTTTCTACTTATACTAGTTATTACCATCTGAATTAATTCACCCACCTACCTCCACCCTCTTGCATCCTGTTTGAAATTGGTTGCTTCCTAAACTCTTAACTATACCCAAAGGCTCCATATTTAGGTTAATTTTCTAGCCCCTTTCATCCGCGATGATTGGTTTTTGTGTCACATGTTCAGTATTATGTGTCTCCTGCTGGGAGGATAGACCATCTCTGAATCGAATTACTGTAGCCCATGCAGTGTGGGGGCAGCACCCATCTCCCAACCAGACCGCCTAGTCGGCTGGGCTACAGACCAGAGCCCCCTTTCCAGGAGCAGAGACCTGTCTCACTCTCCATCAGAGTCTTTCCGCCCCTTTTCCACTAGACGGTCAGGAACTGGGTGGGTACTTCTGAGACGCTCTCCACCATACCAAATTCAAGGGCAGCAAGGACTGAGCCAAACTGCACTGTGGCTCTCAAACCAGACCTCAAGCAAGCTAGGCCCCTCCCTGGGGCTCCCGTGTTTCCCCAGCTCCCAGGCGGGCCCTCCTGCCCCACCTGCAGAATTGTTTGTGCCCTGTCCGAACTCCTCCTGCTCAGGGACCAGCTCTCCCCACCGGCCAGTTTACCCATCTTCTGGAAGGCACACAGCAACACCTACCAGGGCTCGAAGTGCCTGCTCCAGAGAGGCCGCAGGCAGATCCGGGTCCCTTTGGCTTCTCAGCAGCCCTGCTGCCTAGCCAGAGTTCTGCAGATGACTCACGACCGCTGCCGTGACAGGCAGTGCAGTCATGAAGGGCCCCCAAAATGTCACCCCAGCACCAGGCCACATCTCGGGCCACTGGGGGCTATCTGTAGCTCTCCAGGAAGGAGGAGATAACAATAGCCAAGGGAATTGAGTAGCCTTAATGTGCCTTCAGCCTCCCTCTTGCCAGGCTGGAAGCATCTTACGGGCCTGCCATGCAGGCGGGTGGGGGGAGCATGTGGAGATGGGGAGGTGACAGCATCCTGCACTGTGCAAAAATGCCCACAAGCATCAGAGCATTAGAGGAAGGCCCAGTAATGGAACCCAAACCATCCCGGCTTGGACAGACCAGGAAGTCGGCCATGTCCCCCCTAGTCTGGGGCACATTCACTCTCCCCAGGGCTGGAGCCTCACCCACAGCCAGGAGACCAGGGGCCACTGAGTCCCCTCCCTCACTTATATGTCCTCCCTCCCTTTGAAGCCTCCGCTGCCCCCTCTCTGTCCAGAAGCAGCCCTTACTCACCAGGTAACCAGTCCCCAGGTCTTCCTGTGTCTTAAAAATCTCCACAGTGTCCATTATGGGCTGGGCCTCTCAGCCACCTGCTCAGTTACGTCTTCTAGCTGCGGGAGAAGCAGCAGAGCAGACATTGATTCCCCGAACAAAGATTTAGGGGCCAGACCTGCGCTAGGTGCTGGGGATACCTGCGCCAGCGAGACAAAGACCTGCCCTGGGGGTCTCGTGTTTTGGAGGAAGAGATAGACAATAAACATAAACAAATAAATGTGACTCGTGTCAGGCCGTGGTAAGTGCCACGTAGAAGAATAAAGCAAGGTTGGCGAGGAGATGGACAGGGTGGCCTCTCTGTGGGGAGAGAGAGCAGGTGCCCACGTCTCCTTCCACGTACACATACAGTGCGATTTCCTCCCTCTCCTTTCCTTTCATTTACTTCTCCCTCCCTCTGTGAGTCCCTCCAGGGGAACACACCAGGTTAAACCTGCTGATGTGTGTGCGCTCGCACATTACTTGGATCTTATTAGGAACCCGTGACGCTGAAGGAACGTCTCTGACCTCCCGCTTGTGTTTACATTGCAACATGGGCTTCTGCTACTATCCTGGCCTTGAAGGAGGCCCTGTGCCCCTCCCCAATTGCTGAGTGGCCCCTCCCCCCCAACTCTAGGGCGGTGGGCAAAAGGGAAGAGGGAAGGTTAAAAAAAAAAAGAGGTAAAAAAGAAAAGAAAAGTCAGCCTTGGCCCCTCCATCGGGAATGTTCTGCTGTCTGGGAGGACACATACTCAGGGAAGGAAGGGGGAACTTACCCCAGCTTCTCTGCCAGCCCCTGCCTTCCTGTGCTTGTGTGAGGAGCCCATCCCCTTGGCCCGCAGTCCCGGAGAGAAGCCATCAGAGAACACTACTGAGCCCATGCTGGCTTTCTTTTCAGCTTCCTGGAAAGAATCGACAGTGTCAGTCTGGTGGACTACACACCCACAGACCAGGTAGGTGAAGCGGGAGCCCGCAACCACCTCTTTGAACTTTCTGGGACAAGAGGAAGTGCCAGTTATCACTCACTGACTATTTTAACGTGGATTAAGGAGGAGGGATTCCACAAGATAGCTACTTCTGGCAAATCGTTTCCACTGTCCCTGCACATACACGCAGCGTACCCACCAGAACCTGTGCTGTGCCTCCTGACTTAGCTCTCTAAAACCTACTGGATTTCTGGGGCGCCTGGGTGGCGCACTCGGTTAAGCGTCCGACTTCAGCCAGGTCACGATCTCGCGGTCCGTGAGTTCGAGCCCCGCGTCGGGCTCTGGGCTGATGGCTCGGAGCCAGGAGCCTGTTTCCGATTCTGTGTCTCCCTCTCTCTCTGCCCCTACCCCGTTCATGCTCTGTCTCTCTCTGTCCCAAAAATAAATAAACATTGAAAAAAAAAAAATTTAAAACCTACTGGATTTCTAAACTGCCAATATCAAAGTAATTTCCCCTGTGGAATAGGAATGTCCCAAAAATAAATAAACATTGAAAAAAAAAAATTTAAAACCTACTGGATTTCTAAACTGCCAATATCAAAGTAATTTCCCCTGTGGAATAGGAATGTGCCACTCCCGTGCCTCTGGGAGCTGTGAACGGAAAACTGAACCTGTGCTTCACCAGCTTCGTAAACTCTGCCCATTCTGCTTTGGGCCCTGGCCTGGCTCACATATTACAGGCACGCTCTCCGGGTGTGACCCAGAGCGTCGTCTTTGGGTTGAGCTGGATAAAAGCGTCCCACTGCACATTCAGAAGTAGAAGAGAGGGACCCTCTGTGCCCCTCGAAACCTTTGGCACTCAGGCATCTGCAGAGACTTGGAGAAAACCCTGAATTGCTCAGCTTAGGAGGCTCCCAGCAGCCTCTAGAGCTAGTGAACGCCAAAGAAGTTAGGGGGCTCCATTCAAACAGCCTCTCCAACACCCCCCCCCCAGTGTCCTATGTCCCCTGGAGGGCCTTGGCAGTGGGCCCCTCCTGGCATCTCTCTCCTCTCTGCCTCTCCTGAAGGCCTGAGCTCCTCTCTCACCCCAAAATCCATCTCTCTGTGAGGCTGACCCCAAGAGCTCAAAACTATCCAAATCTTTGTTTTCGAGCCTTTGGTTTCTCACCCAGAAGGTCTGCACCCGGAGCAGGTGGCTTTGCAGGTAGGTGCAGCAAGCAGAGAGCCGCGGGGTCTCCTGTCAGGTGCAGGACAGGCATGGACGTACATGCAGAAGTGATAAATTAAAAAACAACAACAACAACAAAACCTGCTAAAGGAAATTAAAGCACAGCTACTAAGTCTCTAAGACAAAACTAATACATCAATTATGACTTTCTGCTGGGAGGGAGGTGGTGAGACAGACCATTTGTCTGACTTTTTAGTTATTATTGTTTCTCTTACAATTGGAAGAGATGGTCATCTGAAAAACTCCGTTATTATGGTTGCATTCAGGGCTTTTCCTTCTGAAGAACAGTGTTGCCACTTGGTTTGTCTTCTTGTTCTCAGGACCTTCTCAGATGCCGAGTTCTGACATCAGGGATTTTTGAGACCCGATTCCAAGTGGACAAAGTAAACTTTCAGTAAGTTGTTGACAGCAGACCTGCTGCAGAGACAAGGGCAGGACGCCCCCCCGCCCTGGCTGTCTGCTGGCGTCCTGATGGGGTCGGGGAGCCCAGCCTTCCTCCCATGGGCCCTGGGACATCAAACATCCCAATTGTGCCTCGCTGTCCTTTTGGATAAGTCCGTACAGACTCTGTGGCCCTAAAGGGCATGCAGTAAGTTTAGGGCAGGGAGGAACATGGGAACCAGAGCCACCTGAAAAGGTGAGAAAGATCCAGTGGCTTTTGGGTAGGTACAGAGGACCCGCTCAGGCAGGGGGATGCCTGGCACAGGCTGCCCTGAGAAGAGGGGCCCGAGCCGGCCTGGTGACCACAGAGTGAGGGCTGTGACCCCAAGGAACAGCTTGGTGGGGACTCCCGGGTCAGGCAGAAACTTAGAGCCAGTGGAGCAGTCTGCGGGGGCCACCCATGGGGCAGTGCTTCAGGCGGGGAGCCTCAGCCAAGGAAAGCAGCACAGAGGTGTCACGCCCCCCCCCCAACCCCGTCATCGTGTCCTGTTGTTCTTCCACAGCATGTTTGATGTCGGCGGCCAGAGGGACGAGAGAAGAAAATGGATCCAGTGCTTTAATGGTGATTTCTGTGCTTTGAATCAGATTAGACCATCCATCAAATGCCTTAAATGTGAATCTCATAAAGAATTTAAGCATCCCAGGGCACCTGGGTGGCTCAGTAGGTTAAGCGTCCGACTTCGGCTCAGGGGAGGATCTCACAGTCCGTGAGTTCGAGCCCCGTGTTGGTCTCTGTGCTGACAGCTCAGAGCCTGGAGCCTGTTTCAGATTCTGTGTCTCCCTCTCTCTCTGCCCCTAACCCACTCGCTCTCTGTCTCTCTCTCTCTCTCTCTCTCAAAAATAAGCATTAAATTTTTTTTTAATTTAAAAAAGGAATTTAAGCATCCTAAATTTACATTTGTCATTTGCTCATATGGGTGCATTACTGAAACAACCACACACACAGTGCTTCTTTAAGTCGTTCTTATAATCACGGGATGAAAATGAGTAGCAGCTGGACGTGTACTTGATCATAACCACACAGTGGCTCTCTAACCAGGGGGCTTCCCTTTATCTCTCTTCTTCCACAAAGATGTCACGGCTATCATTTATGTTGCGGCCTGCAGCAGCTACAACATGGTGATTCGGGAAGATAACAACACCAACAGGCTCAGAGAGTCCCTGGACCTTTTTGAAAGCATCTGGAACAACAGGTTATAAAAATAAGAAATTCAGTTGCACCTCTGGATCGCAAATTTTCTTTCATTAAAAATACCACTCAGCTCGCTTTCATTTTTATTCTCCAGATATATTCATTCTTTTCTTACTGGTAAATCCAAAACCATTAGCAGGATCTCTTTTGGTCCATCTCGTGTATAGACCCACTTCAAATGGGCAGTAGTCCTCGATGAAGCTCTGATAGTGCTCTGTTAAGAAAATTTAAGGAGCGTCTTTGTGACTCAGCCAGTTAAGTGACTGACTCTTGATTTCGGCTCAGGTCATGATCTCAGGGTTGTGAGATCGAGCCCCACATTGGGCTCCATGCTGAGCATGGAGCCTGCTTAATATTCTCTCTCTCCTTCTCTCTCTGCCCCTCTCTCCCTCTCTAAAATTAAAAAAAAAGGAAAGAAAGTTTAAATATCTGTTTTTAAAGCTCAAGATTATATCGAGGGTTAAAAAATGGTTTTGCTTGGTTTTTAAAATTTAGAAAGTACCATCCACAAATAACTAGATGATCTCTAGAAGATCCCTTACAGGTCAAAGGCACAGCATAATCATGTTTGAAATTGCTACTAGTGCAAAGGGGTGATTATTTTAGAAAGGAACCCAGCAAACACACACACACGATACATACCTATATAAAAATCGAAGTGTCTTCTGAACTATTTAAGAAGAAATATCACCAAGGAGGACAGGAAACGTAAGCTGACCTTGCAAAACATTTGGATTATCAGGAAAGTATTTATCAAGTGTTTAACACTTGTTCTCAGTAATATAGTATTGAGACAGTTAATGAGAAAGAAAAAAAGTCAGGAAATACTGGGTACATGAAGGAATACTTTGGAGTCATTAAAAAATTTTATATAAGCGTATATATAAATTTTACATTTGTACATATTATATATTTATATATAATTTATATATATATAAATTTAAATATATATATGTAAGCACACACACACAACCACATGAGAAAATGACCACAATACTGTTCAATGAAAAAGCACATTAAAAAACACCATGACCTTATTTTATAAATATGTCTGAGAATAGGAAAAAACCTGGAAGTAAAAACATAACAGTTCTAATAGTTGCCTTTGTGTGTAATTACATTTGATTTTTTTCTATGTATTTTCTGTGATTACAAATTCATTTTTACCAGGATTATGTATTTTATAACAAGGAACAGTAAAACTATTTCCACTTGGAGGAAGAATGGATTGTGTTTCTAATTCATAGTAAGATTCCTGTGCACTAGTCATCAGCTTGATTCCTTTGAAATAACAGAATTTACAAAGGCTTTGCTGATGTGCATACTGAGCTCATCTTAAGCCAGTTCTCATGTCTGTTTAGGAAAACAAGGAGAGAGAACCTTTCCTCCACTGTAACGGAGCCCCTCCCCTTAACTTGTCCAGTGCAGTGGTCATGACCGATATCTGGTTAACAACCTGCTCCACCTCTGGAGAAATTCGGCCTGTTCTGACTCAAGCCAGCTACAAATTACATTCTGTGTGATTAGCTAATGACTCATGTATTTTATTGTTATTATCGCTCTAACTTCTAGTTTATCTGACCCTTTCTTAGTAAAACTCCGGGTATATTTATTCCATAAATAAACCTTAGCTTTGGTACCAGTAAGTTTATATTCTCAGTAAAGATTAATTAGAAAATACTGAACTGCTAAATTAACTCTATTTATTTACTATAAGGTTTACTTACTATAAGAATGTCTTGCATGCAGATGGAGTGGGGGTCCACAAGATTGGTACATCAAATCATTCTAGATCCTGTACATTTCAGGAAGATGGAAATGCTGTTCTTTTCACTGAGTACCTCCTCTGTTAGAGGTACTTTCACGTACTAGCAGATGTGAAGTTTGTATGTTTATTTCTCTTTTCAGGTGGTTACGGACCATTTCTATCATCTTGTTCTTGAACAAACAGGATATGCTGGCAGAAAAAGTCTTGGCGGGGAAATCAAAAATTGAAGATTATTTCCCAGAGTATGCAAATTATACTGTTCCTGAAGATGGTAAGATTTCAAAACCAGTTCTGACTCAGGAAAAAATTTGGTTATTTTTTCGTTAGCCCTGTAACTGTAGTTCCAACAGATGTGATGAACATTTAGGAAATTCAATTAATTTGCATCAACTCTCCGGACTGCAGCCCCCACCTTCAAATGCTAGAGTGTTAAAATGTCCTATTTAGGATTCCATTTGTCGGGGTTTGACTTTCCATTCAAACTGTGCAGGAGAAGACAGGGCACTTTTGGGTGTGTGTCTATTAAGTACTCTCTCTTGGTGTCTTGGCTGAGTCTGTCCTGAACTTGGCACTGTGTCAGCCCTTTACGTCGACCTTGACTCTCACTGTAACCCTACGCGGAAGTTTGTTATTTGCATGTTTTCCTGTGGAAAGTGAGCTGAGAGAGGTAGTCAGTCGTTCAAGGTCACTCAGGTAGAGCTTGCCAAGACGAGGCAGCCTCTGAACCTTCATGCCCAAGCCCACCCTTCCAGCCACCACGGCCCAGCGATGACTTTGGCTACCAGTAGGATGGCCTGGCCGACCAGGTGTGGGGTTCAGGGGCAGGGGGCTCTCAGTGCTAAAGCCCTGGACTGGGGCACACCCCGTTTCCAACTGCGGCTCCTCGGTTCTCAGCCCACCTTGGAGGAGGGGTTCATTGGCAGTGAAATGCTACCACTTCCTAAAATTTGAACCCCCAGCTAGATAAAGCAGAATGAAAGGGACTGTCCTAGAAACTTAGATAAGAAGTGAAGAAAATTCTTCATCCTTGTGCTAACGTTGGCCAGTCTAGTGTTGAGCCCCTGGTGTAAGAGAAGTCAGCAGAGCTCGGCTTGCATTGCCCTCTCATCTCTGACTACGGCCCTCAGCAAGCCAGGCTCCCATCCCTACACTCTGGACAGTCAACACTGAAGCGTCCACTGTCATGTGCTCTCCCTCCTCTCTGTCTTGGTCCGGGCCCTCTTCTTCTTCCCCTCTTCTCAGTTCCGGATCTGGTCAAGGTAGCATCCTGCCCAGGCTTCCTTATTCTGTTCACTCAACTTTCCAGAACAGTCTTTGGATTGCTGCCAAAATCTTTCTGAAACACAACCACAACTCTATTTGTGATCCCTACCAACACAGACTTAATCTCACCACAGCTGAGGCCACACGTGACCCGGCCAGAAAATATTACAAGCTAGGTTCCCCACCACAACCCTCCGTGGATCCTGTGCTCCTTTCCCACACACATTTAGGGGATCCTGTGCTGCAAACCCTCAACCCTCTGTGGATCCTGTGCTCCTCCCACACACACCCTCAGTGGATCTTGTGCTCCTCTCTCTGCCTGCTCCTCCCTCCCTTCTGCACCGAACCTGCCCAGGCACCTGCCCTGGGTCAAGCATGGCAGGTCTCCAGATCAGGGCGGACTCAGCATCTGTAGAATTCCCCACCACCTGCTCAGCGTGAATAATCATATAATCATGGTAGTTGCAATAGAGAAAGAAAAGAGCGATGAGACCATGCAGGGAAGCCGAGATTTTAGGAACTTGGAATCTGCACGGGAGAAGAATCAGGTTACTACAGTCAATTTCACAGAAGGGCTCCGTGGTAGGAACAGTGAAGGGGAGGGTCTCCAGGGAACAAGGCTAAGAGAATGCAGACCGGATGAGCACAACCACTGCTAAAACCACAGCCCCTGGAACCTTCTCTCTCAAGGGAGCTCTGAAGGGGATGGCAGCTATGGGATTGGTCAGTGTTCAGTGGCATGCTTTCATTTTCTCTGAGTGGGAGTCATCCCCCATCATCAGAAACAAAACCAAAACTTTCATCAGCTGCTAAATGAGAGAAATAAAGTTACATTTCAGCTTTCTGCTTTGCTCTGAGTGTCTTTTAGTGCTGTGAGTGCACCGCAGCCCTACTTTGTAATTCCTCTTCCATTTTCCATAGAGTTGTATTCTCATCACCTAAACAAAATTCCACTTGTAATTTTTACAGCAACACCAGATGCAGGAGAAGATCCCAAAGTTACACGAGCCAAGTTCTTTATCCGAGACCTGTTTTTGGTAAGCAGTTTTATTCTTTGCTTTCCTACCTCCTTAGAGTTGTATTGTTCTTTGCAATTTGCATATCACTTACCCTTTCATGATCTGATTTAATCTCCACCCAAATTATGAGAGGCGAAGGAATTATTACTTCATCTCACCACTGACCATACTGGGGTTCAGAGAGGTTGGGCTTTTCACCTCAGGTCACACAGCGCCCAAGCAAAAACAAGGAGCACAGCACAAGGCCCCAGAGAATGGCACTGAGGCCCCCACCAGACTGTGTTCACTTGTGTTTTCCTAAAAGGAAAGAAGCCTTTAGCAGAGTCTGAAATACCAGCACCCACACTGGGTGCCCCTCCCCCTTTCATTCACTCACCACTAAGAGGCTAATTCAGACATTCAGAAAAATTCAGATCTCTCTCTTTTTTTTAACTTTTTATTTTGAGATGATTTCAAATTTACATAAAAAGTGAAAGAATTATATATACGTGGACTGTGTGCTTCTGGAGAGGTGAGAATCGGCCCAGTGTGCAGCAGGGACGGTCCCACAGTCTGCCTGACATTTCCACGGGGATCAGGTGCCTTCCTGACTCCTCAGGGGAACCTTATTATCCTATTCCCACCATGGGCCCCCATCGGTTGCCTCCTGAAATCTTATACTGAGTGAGAAAGTAACAAGGATAAGAAGTCAAGTCCCCAGGGTGAGTTCTGAGGAACAGTATTCCCCAGGAGGTTAACAGGTAGCACGGGGAAAGGGCTCTGCAAGGAGTAAATCTGGGAAATAAATCAAGTGAGACAGGTTTCTCCGTTGTCAGACTTTCTAGAACCTTTGCTATGCCCGTGTGCCTTGTGAATCTCTTGGATAAGGTAAATCGGTTTGTAGTTTATCACAGGCTTCCTTTTGGAGGAACATCTTGCAAGACCATAAAATATAACAACACATAAAAAGCTGTCCTAATGAGGACTAAAAGTTAACTAAGTGTGCCTATGAGGCATTTAGTGCCACCACCATTTGATGTTGGGAAGAAACCTTTGATTCTCTAACAATGGGAGAAATCTGGCTTGTATGCAGTTTGCAAGTCAGGGAAATAAATGCCTAGGGGTTATTGATTTAGGTTTTTTTTTATGGTGGAATTTGCCTGGGCCAGTGAGTCGTGGGAGGAGTTTTGAGTTGGAAGCCCTAACCCCAGACCTAGAAGGCAATGGGGCAGGTTACAGAAATGGTTAACAGTATCGAATCTGGACGGGAGCAAATTTGGGCGAAACGATAACTTTGGTGATAGAAGGCCCTGAGACGGGGTGGGGAATAGAGGCCGTACATGGAGAGGGAGAGGTCTGTGGGGGGACCCGGCCTTGAGGAGGTAAAGGTGGGCTTGGGGAGAGAACGGCAAGGGCATAATGAGATAGACCCCTCTGTAAGAAAGAGCCACATGCTGTCTGAGCGTTCTCCTTAACTGTCATTGTGTGAGGAGGGCAAGGACCACCAGGTTTGTCCCAGTCAGGGTCACTTCCTCCCAAGACGGGGAGGCCCAATTCATCCCCAGAGCAGGAGGAACTCAGAACGAAAGGGGCAAGGAGCCAGGAGGAGGGAGAGCCAGGTGGTCAGCCCCCCGTGTTCCCCTAGTCACCGTCAAGCTGTCCTGTCCCTCACACTGGAAACCACCTGCAAGCCCACGCCCAGACCTGGGCCGGAGAGTCCTCCGGGGCAAGCGTCATCAGACCTTTTAAAGCAGGTGGTAAGCATGAGTGGCACCCCGTGTCTTGATGCCTTAGGCATCTGTTAGAAGCCTGTATGCTTTCATCGGGCTTCTCTTCCTGGTATTGTATGAGCTCCCCTCTGATTTCTTTTACCTTGAACATCATCTCCTGACAGGGGACCTCAGAGATGGGCAACAGCCAGGGGACCCAATCAAGCACAGTCTGGAACTGCCCGGTTTTCCTTGACAAGCTTATTGCTGTCATTTACAGTGAAAACCAGTGTGTTTAGAGATAAGCAGACGGCCACTACCTTTGTAATGACTCTGCCTGACATTCTTGTTGCCCCAGGCGGGGACAGACTGGTCAGATCATTACAGAAGAAAGCCTGTTACCTATTCGCCCACTCCGTGTGACACGGCTCTTCCTCCCCATGTTCTAGGGCTATAAAGATACCTACCCTACACGTTTCAGTGTCCTTAAGTTTTTTAAAAATTATAATTGCTCAAGAGAATCCTAACTGTTGCTAAAAATAAGTCTGTGCTCCCAGGAGGAGGTTCATAACCTGATGGAACATCTTTACCCCAGCCCAGCAGGGGTCTCATCTTGATTCCCAAGATGCTTTGCAAGAAAGGGGATGGGAGCGGGGACGAGGAGGACGTCCGGGGATCCCTGTGGGCACCAATGAAGAAAGCTCCATGTGACCTCTACATTCGCTGGCTGGGGAGGCCGTAACAAAGCACCACCAACTGGGGGCTTAACACATTATTTTCTCACCATTCTGGAGGCTAGAAGTTGAGATGAAGATGTCAACAGGGTTGGTTTCTCCTGAGGCCTCTCTCCTTGGCTTGTGGATGTTCACCTTCTCATTGTGTCTTCTCATTGTGTCGCCACATGGCCTTTCCTGTGTGTGTGTGTCCCAATCTCCCCTCTTCCTATGAGGACCTTACTGGGTTTGGGCTCACCCATATGACCACATTTTAACTTATCTTTTTTCTTTTGTACTGCTTATTTATTTTTGAGAAGGATGGGGAGAGAGAGGGAGCGGGAGAGGGGCAGAAAGAGGGAGACACAGAATCCGAAGCAGGCTCCGGGCTCTGAGCTGCAGCACAGAGCCCGATGTGGGGCTTGAACTCACAGACCACGATATCATGACCTGAGCCGAAGTCGGACACTTAACCGACTGAGCCACCCAGGTGCCCCGTAATTACCTCTTTAAAAAGAGATCCTATCTCCAAATACAGTCACACTCAGAGGTGCTGGGGGTTAGAGCTTCACCACAGGAATTGGTGGGGGAGAACACCATTCAGCCCATGGCAGCCTCTCTCCACACTGCCCCGCCTGACTTCCCAATGCACATGTGCGTATCCCTCCAAGATGTCCTTCTGAATCCTCATCAGTCATGTTTTTTCTCCTGTGGGAGAAAGCCCATGAAGCCTCCCACTACTAACCAGGGGACCTCCCCCCCAAACCCCGCCCCAGGAAATGCTCAAGTTGTTAGTGGAGGAGGGCTCAGTAGGACGGATGAGCCATCCACATGGAACCACTAGTGATATGTGGATATTTAAATTTAATTAAAATTAAAACTAAAACTCCAGTCTCTGTTGCGTCAGTGATAGTGGCTCCCGTAAGAGCAGGGGAAATACAGAACATTTCCATTAGTGCAAAAAGTTCCATTGGACAGTGCTGGTGTGGGACTGACATTTATTTCCGGAAAATTCTACCCTGACTTGAGAGGCTGTCTTTTATTTATTTAAAAAAAATTTTTTTATGTTTATTGATTTTTGAGAGACAGAGAGAGACAGAGCATGAGCGGGGGAGGGGTAGAGAAAGAGAGGGAGATACAGAATCCGAGGCAGGCTCCAGGCCGTGAGCTGTCAGCACAGAGCCCGACGCGGGGCTTGAACTCACTAACTGTGAGATCATGACCTGAGCTGAAGTCGGATGCCTAACTGACTGAGAGCCACCCAGGCACCCCTGAGAGGCTGTCTTTTAAATATATGTCCTCTCTTGGGGCGCCTGGGTGGCGCAGTCGGTTAAGCGTCCGACTTCAGCCAGGTCACGATCTCGCGGTCTGTGAGTTCGAGCCCCGCGTCGGGCTCTGGGCTGATGGCTCAGAGCCTGGAGCCTGTTTCCGATTCTGTCTCCCCCTCTCTCTCTGCCCCTCGCCCGTTCATGCTCTGTCTCTCTCTGTCCCAAAAATAAATAAACGTTGAAAAAATAAATAAATAAATAAATAAATGTCCTCTCTCAACTGAACACTAAGCTTCTGTGGCCAGAGGTAAGTGTGACGTTCTTTGAGTTTCCAGCAGCGTATTCAGTATTTAAACAGTCACAATCCCAGCTCCTCTTGTCTTTGATCAAAGTATTGCCCAAATTCTTCTCCAAGAATTAATGGAGTAGCAGCAGTGTTCCCATGTACCCCTGGACGTGGTGGTCAGGGTCCCACGGCATAGATGGCTTTTTTTTTTTTCCAGAGGATCAGCACAGCGACAGGGGACGGCAAACATTACTGCTACCCACACTTTACCTGTGCCGTGGACACCGAGAACATTCGCAGAGTGTTCAATGACTGCCGTGACATCATCCAGAGGATGCACCTCAAACAGTACGAACTCTTGTGAGGCAGCCCTGGGGCAGGTGGGCGCACCTTCTGGCACCTTCTCTCCACCTGCCTCTCCTCCCTTGGCCACCCCACCAGGTGGAACATTTATTCCAGGATTGTCTGTCAGCCCTAAGCCATGGTAGAAAGTAGGGAGTTCCCGGTTTCATCCAGCTGCTGCCCTGTCCTGTTCTGACCTGTGTGACCACCAAGCCTCTGGCTACCTCTGTTCCCCTCAGGTTTGGTTTGTAGCTTTCGTTTTCACTGAACACAACCTTCCACAGCCTCCCCAACCCCACCAATTTGTGTCGCTGCAAACCAGCACTCTCACTTGGGTGGTGCTGCAGTGAAACCCCTCTGGGTGAGGGCCCCTTTCAGTCATCCATTCAGTGATTTCTTGATTCGGCAGGAACTTGATAAAGGGGGGAGAAATGACACTTTTTTCAGGCATGATTGCAGTGGCAGGGGTATGAAGCGGTGAGCCACATGCGTGGGCAAGTGGCCACTTCTCCCGAGCTGCACTGGCCCAGGAGCGAGGCTAGACCCCAAGTCACAGGGTGGAGAGAAACCCGTTTCAATCATATCTGAGTCGCTGCCAACCTCAGGCATTAAGTTAGACCTACTCTGAGCAGACAACCTACTACATTCACCACTGCAAAGTGTGTCCTGTCTACACATGATTCTCTAGAGTGTGATATGCTTGGACAAGAGTCTCCCTTCATATATTCTTGTTGTTGTTTTACTGCTGGTTTATTATAACTGTACAGACCACAAAATGTAATATTATTTTCTATAATTACTCAAAAATCCTTGTAGATCTTTGTGCCTCGATCAGGCTGTATCTGTAAAAGAAACGTGTTTTTATCGTGCTGAACCGCTAAATGTCAACATTACCTGCTGCTTGCTCTAAAAAAGAGAATGGTGTGTGTAGAATTTAGGATATTCTTCAGGTTAGTGCTTTTAAAAATATCTTTGATTAAATATATATATATGCATATATATATATATATATTATCCACATTAATCATTCACCTCTTACAAATAATTTTGTACCAACATCACAAGCTTTTCAAGAACCAAGGATTTTTTTTTCTCCAGACAATATGTCTTTTGATTATTTTCCTATTTAAAGACTTTTTACAAGTTCCCTGAGTGGAAATAGGTCAACCATTCCCTTTAGTCAAAGTTTTCGAACCACTTACTTGGGCCACAGCTTCCAGTGTAAACAAAGAGCAAGAAGATGACAGAGGTGTCTGTGTTCGTGTCCAGCCCAAGAGAGTCAAAGGATGGCATCTCCATTTGCCTGCTCTCAAGAAGAAATATTACACAACCTTTATTTGGAAGACAAAGTCAAAATATATGGCTGTTTCTCACACTTGAAAGGTTTGTAAATGCAGCGTCAGAAGTTATCGTACAGCGCAGTGTCTAGAAAGCAAGAATCGCGAGAGCGGTGATGCTTCATATTCTACCCACAGCCACAACTTTGAGGGTCGTTGCCTTGGGTGCGAGATAATCTGCAAAGATGTCCAAAGGTGGATTTCAACAATACAAACCCAGAGGTGACAGCTTCGCTGACATGACTTCATTTCCTTTTAGTCTTTAGTATTGTCAAGTTTACTCTATAAGTAGGCATTTTGTAATCCTTTATAAATGCATCCAGACTAAAAAAAAAAAAAAAAAAAAAAATGCATCCAGACTGAAATACTACTTTTCCATGAATTAAAGGATAACTTTGTAGACAGTCAGTGTAAGAAGCACACTGTTTATGTCAGCATCCCTAAATTCCTGGACCTCTCTTCCCTGTTTCATAAAACCCTGATCTGAAATGAGACACATAAAGTAGAAATTACTGTGTTTCCATTGCACTTTCCACATAAAATGTGAACCGAAGAGCCACACACACCCCCATATGCACAAAAAGCAAAAGCTGCATACTGTTATATACGTTATCACTCAGCAGTAACTCAACTTCCTCTTCAAACACAGAGTTGGACTCTTGGAAAAGAACACGTTTTACCTGGTTTCAAATTATCAAGACATATTTATTTTTAAGTACCAAAAGCCCCTTCCCAGCTCTTTGTCAGGTTTCTTTTGATCACGGACAGACATTAAATTCAGATTTAACAGCTTGGCCTGCTGGAGAGAAAATTACACTTAGCTAAAAATCTGATTCCATAATGAGCACAGAAGCACAAAAGTCTGTGAAAACAATATATTCCTGCTTGTGGCGTCTGTACTTTTATTTTAAGTGCATAGCTTTATAATATATAGGAGTCTGAGGCCCACTTCGTAGGGGGACAGAAGCAAGCCCAGTGTTTGTGCGCACATAATCCCAGGTGCCGGCTCCATCTTGGGACAGGACAGACAGCATAGTGCATGCAAGTGAGACTTTAATAGCTTTTACATATTGTACAGACACGATCTTTGGTTATACATATATTTGATAAAATGAGAAAACAGACTTGTTGTAGAGTACACGTTCCATTGTTATAGCATGAGAACAGTACAGTCAACTATTTATCCTTGCAGGAGTTCGCATCCGTGATTTACAGTTCCTGTGATGGGTGTAAAGACCGCCACCCCCTTTGTCCCCTTCTCACATGAGCACTACCCAGAGTTCAGTTTTCCTGCCTTTGTTATTTGTGACGAAATGCAAAAGCGTCTCCTGCGCTTTACGTTGTCTTAAGTTTTCTGAGCAAGTTCCAACCAAAGAGAAGAGGCGAGGCTAGGAGCTTAAAGTGAGCTAACATGAGGACCGCAAGGAACCCAACTGCTACACAGTATGTGGCCAGAACGGTGTTCTCGTAGGGGAGGTAGCACTTGGCAAGGGCGTACTCTGTGGGGGTCAACATGCCCTGGAAAGGAAATGAGAATAGTGATGCTGCAGTGAGAGCCCTGCCGCAGCACCAACACACCAGTCTTAGACAAAACAGGAGACGCAGCCTTCTTGGTCCCCTCAGGTGAGGCCAGGAAGTGGCTCTCCTCCCCTGAGACTGCGGGGCACAGCTTCCACGAGCCAGCCACCCACCCCAAGCACTGATCGGAGACACAACGTGGAGGCTCCCAATGTGCCGAGTGGAGCTGACCTCTCCGTTGAAACCAGTCCCCGGCACAATGGGTTCCTCTAAAGTGCGGTGGGCATACGTGCCAGAGATACAAGAGGCATGGAGATCTATGTAAGTGGCCATTGAGAAACGGGGAGTGACTACAAGGCCATTTCTCATGGCGCTCGATGCTAAAGTAAGCAACCTGTTACCCAGAAATGCATGTGCCGGGGGCACCTCAATGGGTTTTTCTGTAGACATGTTTGCTGTGCGGAACGACACTGGGGAATGGTTTCGTTTACTCTGAATCTGAAAACATGAGGGTTTCCCCACCTTTTCATGAAGTAAAAGTACCTGACATAAAAGCATTATGACCTGGGTAAAATAAACACCAGGTGGCCACTAATTGAAACATCTTGAGCCAACTTACAAGAGCCGTAGCCTTTTTCTGCCAGAGCAAATGGGCACGTTTGGAACCTAAGACAAGATGATGGAGTATGGCTAATGAAGACATGATCCTGTTTCCTTAGAAAATTAAAAACGCATAGGCTCAGACCTGAGAACAGTGCCGTCCCTGGAAACACTCTGTAAGATGCCCCCCACCCCGCCCCCTACAGGAGCAATGCCATGTTTATTTGTCCCCAGGGAGGTGTTTAGACAGGGGTTAGTGTATCAAACTAAGTGCGCGTGTGGAGCAGGGGAAGTTTGTATTTACAGCTTTTGTATGTGTTTACGGATCGCAGCAATTAAATAGTTGATTACTGTGTTGATGTCAATACTTATATGAAAGCTTTCAGATGAAAATAAACGTCCACATTACCATGATGAAACTGGGGTTGTTTCTGTTCCTCCAACTGAAAGACGGCACGCTGATCTCCATGGTCCCCGCCCCGTGGAGCACCTCGCAGGCGCTGTGCGTGTGGCCGCTCAGGACCAGCCGCGGCCGGAGCCACCAGAGCAGCTACCGCACCCGGGGGACAGCAACAGCTGGTTAGCGCTCTGACAGAGCCCCATCGGGGCCCGTATTCAGTAACATAAGTAGAAAATCCCTACTTGGTAGAGTGCTTCATTTTTTTCTTAAAATCCTATCAAAAGTAAGTTCGAGCTTTTAGGGAAAATCTATCCTTCTCATCGCAGATTTTATATTTTTATAAATATTTTTGTCGACGTATTTTATAAATATATTTGTATCTTATCACATAGTACAGCATATCATACATTACACAAATATGTATTTATATGATATAAATATGTACATTATGTTTTATTTATAAAATAACAAAAATATTTTCATATACTGATATATCATAATTATAATTTAAGTATTATACAATACATATTTGTGTAATATATAAATACATATTTGTATTATATAAATACATACAAGTCAGCACATCCTAAGCCCCCAAAGTTAACTCTAAGTTCCATTCACATTTCCAAATACCTTTAAATTGGTGGAAAAAACTTCGAATAAAGTTTTTTAAAGCTGAGGATGTTCATTAACTTGATACTAGGCAGTTGAAGTACTGGGGGTGGGGTGCGGGAGGGACAAAAGGGTGATAGGAAAAGCTGATGTTGCCAAAGCCCTGCCCTCCGCCCTCAGGTGGCTAACTGTGACAGCCATCTGTCTGTCTGTTGGGGGGCATCGGGGTCCACAGCAAACCTTTTGTGAGGCCTCCCGGGAAAGTGCATCATATCTCTCCTTAAAGGGGATGTCCCGCTCTTCCAGAGGTGCGGCATCGTCCCCGGAACAATTAGCATCACTTCTCCGGTAAAGGGGGAAATGCTGCCAGGATTTAGAGACGGTCAGATGTGACCAGGAGGCCCTGGTTGGTCCACCAGATATGCAGAGCCACCTTCTCCCCGCTCACCTGCAGAAGGACCGGGGCTGACGCCGGCAGCGGCTGCTCATCTGTGCACCTGCTGGAGTGATGTTCCTGCTGGGGAGGAATCAGTTAACCCGGCAACCCCAGCAGGAAGGGAAGAGGGAACTGAGAGGTGGACAAAACACAAAGTGCAGCAACCACACCGCAGAAGATGCCAGAACAGAAGCACCTGTGCATTCAGATGCTCTCCTACCTCTCGGGAGCAATTCAGTTTGTGAGAAATTTCGATAATTTCAGCTTCTGCTTCAGAGCAAAGGTTGCAGCCGTCCCCTTCCAGGGCAACACTGTTGACCATCACAAAACTGAGACAGAGAGAGGAGGCAAAGAGTCAGGGCCACTGGGCTTCCCGTGTACTGTCTTCTCACAATGCTATTCCCATGAAGTAAAAGGAAAGCACCCATAGTGTGAAGAAACATGCCCCAGAACAGCTTTAAATCTCCACTCGACTAATGTATGTTTTTAGGTACGAGTCGAGTTAAGAAAACAAAACAGCAGTATACTGGGAGTGGAGTCTAAGACATCATAAGAAGATTTTTAACCTTGAACTTTCAGAAATCCCAGATTACAGAAGCTCTGAGGTCAGACTACCACTGAGCCTCGCATCTGACCACGTGAAAAGACAGGGATATAATAGCACACCCATGCCACTGACTTGTGGTAAGGACGGAATGAAATACTACCATCAAGCCTGCCACTAGGAAGTACTCGGTAAATGTTAGATACTGTTATTATTACATAAAGCAAACCACGGGCAACATTTGCTAACATCTGCGCACTCAGAAAACAAGGCAGGGTGGGAGGGGGTTTGCAGGTCACAGCTAACTGGTATGGATAATCCCAAATTAGGATGATGATAAAGTCAGTTTTGGTTGCCCTTTACAACCACTTTACCTTAATTATATTTTTATAGACTCCCATTAAATATGCTTTCATCTCCTACACACGTATCAACTGGGCATGAAGAAGGCACCTGTCAGTAAAGATTGCTTGAAATTTAAAGAATTTTAGTGAGAAGGAGCTAACTAAACGATCTGAAATATGGTCAGTGCACTTCAAGTTTCCTAAACTCTACTCCCTAGGGAAAAATAACTACAACTATGTCAAGTCTTCATATGACTCAGGAAAGGACGCTACTAGAAACTTAGTCCTATGGGCAAAGGGAGGGAAAGAGCGAGCATTTGTAGAGAACCCCCGACCTGGTCTCTGGGAGTGTCACAGATCATCTCTTAAGACAGGCCCAGTGAGCTATCACGGCCAAAGTCACGAGTGCTGGAAACCCATGGGGGCCATGACCTAAAGAGGAAGAGCCTTCCTCTCCCACCTTTTCTCTCTCCACTAGGTCTGCAACTAGAACACCATGTATGGTCTCGTCCACTGTGCTGCAAACATACACACGGACTCGACAGGGTCCAGACACAGCACGAAAATGGCCACGCAGAAGGAGAGCAGGTGCTCATTTGTGGTCAGACAAAAGGACTGGGACACTTTGGTCCACAGATCAAGGCTGACGGGCATGGGGGTGGGGCACACAGCTACACAGCCCAGTGGACACACCTGCACCCAATCCTGGGATAGCATGATGTCAATAGTATCCTTTATAAAGGGAAACAAGTACATTTTGAACAAATGAAATATTTTCCTCTACAAAGTGGCCTGATGGAATCTCTATCACCCAGAGACACCGCACGCAGGAAGACGATGCCCTCGGTGGCTAGGCAAAGTCAGAGACTGGCTGGTCCACCGGGCTGGTGACTCTGACAGTGACCGTCAGGCAGGATGAGGCCTGTGGTGCCTTCATCAGAAACCGTAAACCATGCCACACAGAGCCTGGTGTGGCAGGTGAAGACAGTTCCCTTAAAAAATTAAGTTTCCAAGGACTGAAGGGCTTCTTAAGAATTCACAAATAGGGGTGCCTGGGTGGCTCAGTTGGTTAAGTGTCAGACTTTGGCTCAGGTCATGATCTCACAGTTCATGAGTTCAAGCCCCACATCAGGCTCTGTGCTGACAGCTCAGAGCCTGGGAGCCTGCTTCAGATACGGTGTCTCCCTCTCTCTCTCCGCCCCTCCCCTACTCATGCTCTGTATCTGTCTGTCTCTCAAAAATAAATGAGTGTTAAAAATTTTTTTTAATTCACAAATAATACTCACTTAATTCCTTTCCAAGAAAACAGCCTTTCAGGGTTGAAAACTTTCTCAAATCGTCTTATTTTGTATATGCTCATCCTACGTTCAATTGTAAAAAGAAACATTTTTCAGAGCAAGCCATCTTAGCACCTCTTCAGACTTAGCATAAACACAAGAAATAACTCAGGATTTGAGTGCCGGACTAGTTTTTTGAGATGAGAGCTCCAGCTGGCCCAGGCTATCAGGTGCAAATCTCAGCTCCACCACTGACTGACTGTAAAGACTGGGGCAAGTGACTTAGTCCCCAGAGCCTCAGTTTCCTCACCAGCACAATGGTTAAAATAGCAGGACCATCAGAAAGATTAAATGAGTTACTATAAGGAAATAAAGCGCTTAAAACAGGCTGGCACATCATAAGCACTATATAAATGCCATTTACAAAAGTGTAAATGGTCTTGTTTTCTGAGTCCCAAAGAAAACAATTGGTCATTAAATGTAAGTTTCAAGTCAGAATCCCCCAAGGGCACATACAAATCATTTATTCAACAGAGATTTGTTAAGGGTGTACAAGTGCCAAGACAAAAATCTTTGCCCTTGTGGAGTTTATGCTCCCGGGCTTACATCATTCAAGGGCAACAAATGTCCCCCACACAGCATAAGTAAGGCTTTCACCAGAATGGTAGGTTCAAAGTTATAGTTAACGAGAGCCCTCAGGATGCAATGCTTCACTGAACTACTTACTGATAGTGGAAGCCAATGTCATGGTTGCCAGCAACCACCTTCAGCAGCACATGACGTGGGTGTCTGAATATTTTCTGAAACCGCTCCACATCATCTGCCCAGGCCTGTGGGAAAAACAAGTCACTGCTGAGAGCTACAGAAACCTCTCTTCCCTGTGGCTAAAAAAATATGCTCCTTATTCTGATAAGTTAATTACCCTGTCCAAATCAGATGCTCATAGAGCTAATGTAGAACTTAGAATTTCCAATTCTATGTCATACTTCTTTTTCTAAGACTTAATATTTTATTTAATCTGATGCCAACTTTTAATTAAGTGATACTCCCCCAGGGGCACCTGGGTGGCTCAGTCGGTTAAGCATCTGACTTCGGCTCAGGTCATGATCTCATGGTTCGTGAGTTCAAGCCCCACGTCAGGCTCTGTGCTGACAGCTCAGAGCTTCAGATTCTGTGTCTCCCTCTCACTCTCTGCCTCTCCCCCACTCACATTCTGTCTCTCTTTCTCTCTCTCTCAAAAATAAATAAACATTGAAAAAAATTTAAATGATATTCCCCCGTATTAAAACATTAGATGGCAATCCTCAAAATATTTGATTCATACATCCATTGTTTTAAGATCCCCTGAAAAGAACCCCCAAAGCCCAACCATGGACTCCAGGCTGATAATCACTCCAGATCTAGACACATTGTAAGAAGAGGCTCTTAGGAAATGCCAAGCAAATTCGTGTGTCTCAACCAAGACAAGGATGAGTACATCCCTCATCTTAGCATTTCCCCATGGTTACAACTGTGGGAATGAGAACGGATGGGATGTGGGGGAAAGACAAAATCCAACAAATATTTCAAGATTCTGCTGACATTTGCTTTAACTATTAAAGCTTGAGAATTAGGTTTGTATCATTCTGACTTTTATTAAGCCTAAAAACATCACTTGGACAAACACTAGGAAGACAATACTTCGTTGCATAGTAATTAACTTTATCCTAAAAGTTTTAAATAAGGTCCACGCTAGAGAAATATGCTGGATAGAGAGTCCTTCAATACATTTACAAAGACTTCACTTTAACATATAACATTTAAAGGTAGAATAACATAGGGGCGCCTGGGTGGCTCAGTCAGTTGAGCATCTGACTTGATTTGGGCTCAGGTCATGATCCCAGGGTCATGGGATTGAGCCCCACATTGGGCTCTGAGCTAACAGCACAGAGCCTGCTTGGGATTCTCTTTCTTCGCCTCTCTCTCTGACCCTTCCCCTTCCCCACTCACTCTCTCAAAGTAAACATTTTTTAAAGAACACTAAAAAATAAAAATAAAGTTAGAATAACATAAAGTTAGAAAAACATAAAAACATAAAATGCTGCCCTTAATTTTCAAAATTAAGCAAAAGCAACATGTATATCCAACCTCATTTTATAACTAGTTATTTGTCGCATATCCAACATGCAAAAGCAACATGTATATCCAGCCTCATTTTATAACTAGTTATTTGTTGCATATAGTATTTCCATTATCTTATATCTAATTACAGACTAGATTATAACGAACAAGACAACCTTATAAATAGTGGGTTTCTATCAGATCTGGACCAAGACCTTCTTTGTATGCCTTTTGGGTTATCCTGGGAAATGCCAATGGATTTTTTAAAAATATCCCACCCCCCAAAATCCCTTCTAAAAACCATTTGTGACTAAACATTTTCAACTAAGCAGCAAAACAGCTTTTTTCTTTTTTTCCGTTAATTCCAGGAATATAATAAGCCAAATATTTTGACAGCTAGGGTGAGAACAGCCTTTCTCTTTGGTGATGGAAAGGCTTATGCCACCTCACTACCCAGATGGAGACCCCTACAGGCACAGTAGCCTCACACCAGGCCCCCAAGGCCCCTTCTGCACCTCTCCCTCAGAAGAAAGAAAAAGGAGAGTAGCAAGTAACTTTTATAGCACAGTTCTCATAATTTCGTGGTTAAATAAAAGAGCATTAAGTCAAATTATATTTCCATATGCATTCTGTAATTCTGCTGAAAAGCAACTTTGCACCCACCTTGCCTCTTTTTCCCTTTCTGAGAGGATCATGGGAATACACATTCCAACAAGGTAAGGTCTGACTAAACTACCTATTTCCTACATAAACAAATACCATTGATATTTGAACAAGAAGAGTTTGAACTGTGTGGGTCGACCTATATGTGGATATAGACAGGACCATACTCTCTCTATATAATATATATATATGTAATATATATATATAGTATATATACTGTATATATATACTATATATAGATATAGATATAAAGACAGGACCATACTATAAATGTATTTTCTCTTCCTTAAGATTTTCTTCATAACATTTTCTTCTCTTAGCTTACTTTATTGAGAGAATACAGTATAGAATACATGTAACATAAAAAAATATGTGCTAATTATGTTAACAGTAAGGCTTCCGGTCAATAGTGGGATATTAGTAGTTAAGTTTGAGGAGAAGCAAAACTTACCCACAGATATCTGACTATACAAGGTCAGCACCCCTAACCTGGCATTGTTCAAGGGTCAACTAAGATTAGCTTAACTCAAGGTTACAGATCCTAATGACCTTCAAGATAGACGATACATTTTTAATATTGGTAGTAAGCAAAACTTCCAACTCTCACTGATACCGCTTCATGGATTTTCTGGGCTGCCTGTGCTGCACCCTGAAAGCAGGATGGGATGAGGGTGCCCGGATCATAGGGTCCTACCTGGGGGGAGCTCCACTTCCCTTCATCAAAGATGTCCCCTAGGATGAAGACGACTTCTGGCTGCAACAACCACAGAGCTGTCTGGAAGGCTCTCTCCATTTGCCACTCCCTTGAGGCCAACAGGAAAAAGCACAGCATCAGTCTGTTTCTTAGGAGAGCCCAGATCTGTCTTATGGGCCATTTAAAAAGTGAGCTGAGGGTCGCCTGCGTGGCTCAGTTGGTTAAACGTCTGACTCCTGATTTTGGCTCAGGTCATGACCTCACAGTTCGTGGGTTCAAGCCTTGCATTGGGCTGTGCGCTGACAGCGTGGTGCCTCCTTGGGATTCTCTCTTCTCTCTCTGCCCCTCCCGCACTTGCGCACACTAGCACACGCACGCTGTCTCTCTCAAATAAATATTTAAGAATAAAAATTTTAAAAAGGAAACTGAACGGCCCCATTCTCCTTCATGGCCCCACCCCTGCTTCCCATCCATGCTTGGAAGGGTCAGAGTCCATATCTGACTAAATGTGGGGAACAACAGCCCCCAGGAGTTGAACTGCCCCGCCCACACATCTTAAAGGCTGACTTCCCCCTATGTGACACCCACAGATCAGGCCCCACACACACTGTACCCCAGAAGCCATCCCTCATGACAGCCCGAGAGGTCAGGGAGGGCTTAACGCAGCTTCCAAAGATGCCTCGCATAGACTGATTTTGCACCACACCAAGGAGATGATAGCATCTGGCTTAAGTTTCACTTTCTTCTTGAAGGGACCTCAACTTCCTATGTGCCTTCAGAATTGGGAGAAGATAATGAGAGAATCAGACTAGCTAATACCAAAACTGTAAATCCTAGAGACTTCAGACATCCAAGAAATCATCCCATTGGTAAGACAAGTAAATGAAAAGAGCTGGGGATCTAGAACCTGACAGGCACTCCAGCTGCACCCATTAACCACTTGTGTGGCCTTGAGGATGCTGCCTACTCTCTGATTTCTATTCTTCACTAGTAAACAGCAATAATAAAACCTATGTCTCTCATAAGACAGTTATGGGATTAAATGAGATAGCATCTGTTGTTTTGGAGTTTGGTTTTTTTTTTTAGTGTTTTATTATTTATTTTAGAGAAAGAGAGAGTGCAAGCAGGGGAGAGGCAGAGAGAGAGGGAGACACAGAATCCGAAGCAGGCTCCAGGCTCTGAGTTGTCAGCACAGGACCCGACACAGGACTCAAAGTCACGAACCGTGAGATCATGACCTGAGCTGAAGTCGGATGCTTAACTGACTGAGCCACCCAGGCGCCCCTACATGAGATAGCATTTGTAAAGTGCCCAGCACAGCACCAACACACAATAGGTGTTCAAACATGTTAGTGCTTCCTTGACCCACCCTCCCCTGTCCCTGACCAACTATGACCTGTGTCCTATTCCTAAGGATTCCAACTCTTCCTGCTTTTTAAGGCATCCTCCTGGCTGTTTTTCCTCTACCCAAGGGGACTGTGACATCCTGGGGCACATAAATAGGGGAAGGTAATTTGGGGTCAGAGAAGACTGGCCAGGCCCCATGTAAACTGCTGCGTGGTGCACCCCTTCACTCAAGATACCTCCCAAAATTCATTTCTCAGTTTTTCTTGATTGCATGTTAGTCACCCTGGAGAAGAAAGCACCTAGAAACAGCAGCAGCAGGAGGGCAGGGAAGAAAGCTCAACTGGTAAAACCCAAATGAAGCCCAAGGAAATCTCACTCTGGCCCTTCTCTATCTCATGCCTCCTTTGGTTTAAAACTCTGAGTAAAGAAGGAAGGCCCCATCCATCTTTCCTTCTTTTGTCTCGCCTTTGTCACTCACCTCTAAGGACATTACACATCTCACCCCCTCCCCACCCCCAACGTAAGGTTCATCCATATCCGAAGTGCTCACGGATATTCCTCCTAGTAAAGGTTAAAGACCTGCACAAATGCAGTCATGATGAGGAAAAGGGGGCAGGGTAGTGCGTCACCAAGGACAAGAAGAGAGCTCTGATGCCCTGGGGTAGAAAGCCCCATCAGTCGCCTTTCGGTGGGCATTCTTCACAATGGCCAAAAGTGGAAGTATCCATCAACAGATGAATGGAGAAACAAAATGTGGTCTACATATACAACGGATATTATGCAACCCTAAAAGGGAAGGAAATCCTGACACATGCACAACATGGACGAACCCTGAAGACATCATACTAAGTGAAATAAGCCAGACACAAAAGGACAAATACTGTATGACTCCATTTATATGAGGAACCTAGGGTGGACACATCCATAGAGAGAGAAGGTAGAATGGTGGCTGCAGGGGCTGGGGTGGAGGGGGAAGGAGGGGTCAGTATTTCATGAGGACCAAGTTTCAGCCTGGGAAGATGAAAAAGTTCCAGAGATGGCTGGCAGTGATCGTTGCACAACAATATGAATGTACTTGATGTCACTGAAATGTACACTTAAAATTGTTTACGATGGTAACTTTTATGTTATGTGTACTGTATCACAGTTAAATTTTTTAAAAAGCCTTCTGATGGGAAAGCAGATGGATTATGCTAGGCAGGTCTAAGTGGGAGAGACAGGACCTGATCCTCTCCCCAGGGTGAAAGCCACATATCTGCTCAAGTAGGCTGAAAACTGCACACCATTGGGGCGCCTGGGTGGCTCAGTCAGTTAAGTGTCTGACTTCAGCTCAGGTCATGATCTCACAATTCATGAGTTTGAGCCCTGCATTAGGCTCTGTGCTGATAGCTTGGAGCTGGGAGTCTGCTTCAGATTCTGTCTCTCCCTCTCTCTCTGTCCCTCCACTGCTCATGCTTTCTCAAGAATAAACATTAAAAAAATAAATAATAATTTTAAAAAATAATAAATAAAAAAATAAAATCATAAACTACACACCACTGCCTGCAAGAGAGGACCACCAACCCAGCTCTGTTTCTCCCCCTGCCCAGGAGAAAAGGGAAACTTACCTTGACCGGCCATACCCATGTGCTGGACCTTACTGTGGGCATTTTCCTCATACAACCCATAAGGTCTCTGTTACTAACAAGGAGGCAGAGACAGGCTTGGAGGAGCCCTAGTAACCTGTCCAAGGTCACAAGACTCAAACCCAGACCTGCTTTCCAAATTCTGGGTCCTTATAAATAACAGATGCTCAGCAAATGGTATGTTTAAGGAAAAGTCCAATGTCCCATGTGTCTTTCTTTGAGAAGAAAATAACTAATGAGTACCTTGACCTATGGAGAGAGACTCTCTACCAGAAAGATTCAGAATCAGAAAGATTTCTGACTGTAGCTCCTACCTTCGTAATTTGTCTAGCCAATGGCCTCGTATTTCCCCAAGCAAGTGAGTATCAGCCAAAAACATGGCTTTCAGAGTCTCTTGTCCACTGTTGTGGGCTGGAGTTTTCACCTCAGGCCAATCGCATCGAAAGATCACTAAGTAATAGATTAAAAATTCGCAGAATAGAAGCACAGCAAAGACAACGGCTATGAGTTTCGACAGCAATAAACTCCTCCTCCTTAACAGACAAAGATGCTGCCTTCCAAACCCCAGCCTGATCAGGGCCATGTCTCCTGCCCAGGAATTGCCAACGATCAGGAGTGAAATCCATCAAGAATTCACCAGGGGGGACTGTGGAATCCTGCATAAGGTGCGGCAGGCGTCCAGGGCTTAGCCATGTACCTACAGGGAAAAGAGAAATGATTGGATTACGTTCCGTAATAATGCCACACACACTATCTCATTCTTTTAAGAACTAATGAGTTCCAGAATCCTACCTATATTGCCAAATACATGAAGTGTCCAATACTTGTACAAGAATACTATGTCAGATTATGCTAGAAGAATGATCTTCCCGCTAAAAAATGTTTTACTACCACTTTGGAAATCATTAAATAACAATCTGTCCAGACAATGTTAAGGTAGGACACATAATAGGGAAAGTCAACAAATATTAAGTAAGAGTAACTGGAATCCCAAAAGGATTCACTGCCCTTCCTGGACCTTACAAATCAACAGGCCAGAAGCCCCCTGCATTGTGTTGCCTCTGGTATGAATTCATCACTTTTCCACACTGCTTTTCCACAAAAGAAGTGAATATTCACAGACAATGTGCTTCAGGGATCTGAGCAATCCATTCCACTCTGGGCTCGGAGGCCGGAGCCTCACAGAGTACACATCTGTCAATGATGCATTAGGACTATATGTTTCATAAACATGGGTTTTCACCTGCAAATCGGCCTTAAATTTCTGGATGGCCTTCTGTCAGAAGACATTTATGTGCCATGGTTTCTCTATGGGAAACTTTAAAATGTTTATGGATTTTTTGGAATCATAAATGAACTTTGCATCCTATTAAAAAAAAAAGCATTTACTTTTGACACATATGAAGAAAAAGGCTGGTACATGGACGACCTGAAATGGGCTTTAAAAAGTGGCATGTTGGTGGGGAGGGGGGGTGGGGGAGCGGCGCACCTTGGTGGCTCAGTCAGTTAAGCTGCTAACTCTTGATTTCAGCTCAGGTCTTTGTGTCACAGTTGTGAGTTGAACCTCGCAATGGGAGGGGAGTGAAGCCCACTTAAAAAAAAAAAAAAGTGGAATGCTACTAAAGTTCTTCATCTTATGCTCAAGATGAGGATCTTAGGGGCGCCTAGGTGGCTCAGTCAGTTAAGCATCCAACTTTGGCTCAGGTTATGATCGCACGGTTCATGGGTTCAAGCCCCGTGTCAGGCTCTGTGCTGACAGCTCGGAGCCTGGAGCCTGCTTCGGATCCTGTGCCTCCCGCTCTCTTTGCCCCTCCCTTGCTTGTTCGCTCTCTATCTCTCTCTCTCAAAAATAAATAAATAAACATTTAAAAAAAGAAAAAAAAAAAAAAAAGGATGAGGATCTTAAAGGGTAGTGACCTGGTGGCTGCAGAGAACTCAGATATGCGAAAAACTCCAGAAGTCTCAGAGTGGGTGGGGGCTATGAGAGACATTGACCACAGATGCTCACTGAGCCAATATGTACAGAAAAGTCCTTTCTGGGGAAATGATGTTCTAAGATGAATGCAGGAACCTTCATATGGTTGACAGACAAGGGGTCACAAACAGTCTCATTCCTGGAGGGTCCACAACAATGTCTGCAAAATTCCGTTTCCAGAGCTGTTCATGTTTGCATGTAAGCCCAAGTCCCTATAAAAGGCCCTCACTTACTGCACAGCGGAGTTCTATATACCCATTGAGATACAGGACTTCTTTTTAATCTTACCTACAGGGTAAGATTAAAGAAAACTAAGTGGGGGTAAACATAAAAATTACCTAAAGAAAAATAAGTGGGGGTAAACATGTATTTTGAGCCATTACCAAAGGTTCAAAACATAACCCGAGAATTGAAAGTGCCTTCAGAAACTGAAAGATGATGGAACACTTCACGCTTCTCCAAATGGAGCTGTGACAATGGTCTGCTGGACTACGAAGCCCTCACTCCCATCTAGGGCTTTTCAGAAAAGAAGAAATGAGAGGATAGGAGGGGAATGAATAGCTCTGTGCCCAAGCCTTCACTTTCTTCCACCTGCTCTCGAGTGGCATTCTTACTGGGAAGTATTTGATTAAAGAGGGAACAGGACTTGAATGCCAGATTTTAAATGCATCCTTTCAGACAGAGAGGTCAAAAGCAGCTGTGCATGTAACCTGGGCTCAAATGCTCTTCCTGGAACTCTACTCAGAACATCCATAGTATCTTTGTCAAGCGGGTCTGACCACCATGACGACGTGCCATACCTTGTCCTTGTACTTAGAACCTCCTCGCCCCCTCTGTTTTCTCTAAGGTTGAACCCCTGTGCCACATAACTAAAATCACCGTACTTTATCTTCTAACTGGGGACTCCTCTGAGAGTGAAAGGTGGCACTAACAATAATAAAAAAACAGGGCAGTTCTGGGCAACTCGGGGGTGCAGCCACCCCATAAGCCTCCAGCCCATAAGGCTGGTGCTTAATCTGATGCAGGTGAAGAGAAAGCAAGGACTCCTGCTGTCATCCACTTATCAGCAGTCAAACTCCAGAAGGAGGTGCAATTGCTGCCAGTAACAACTAAGGGAATGGATTTTGTTTGGGTGATGCTCATAAGAGAGGGACAAAGACTCTAAGGAACAATGAATGTATTTCTTAATACCATCCAATTTCCTTTGTTTTGTTTGATTCAGTCAAATATGTCTGAAGCAACCATTTGGTCTTAATGTCTCATTTTCTTTCAAAAGGTGGAAGGATCTCCTGAAATCCTAAAAACAGCAGCTGAAACTTCCTAAAACTTTAATGTCTCCTCACGCCGCAGAGGACAAGTTGAGAGGAAGGAATGCCAGCCTTCTGGAGTTAGCCTCAGAATTCTCTTAACATGCAAAGCTTTGCTCTTTATAGGCTCCAAGTTCCCGAGGTAAAAACCAGAATGACAACTTTCTAATTGCTTCTCTACACCCACCTCCTTTCATCAGAGAAGCTGGTTTCGGTGGTGATAGCTAAGATCCAGGAACACAGCAAGGGAAGATGGGTGGCCTGGAGCACGGCAGGCCCACCCTGCCCTCCAAGTGCAGCAGAGAGTGGGGGCCAGGAGCCGAGGGGACACAAAGCTGCAGTCTGTCAGCTTCCCTGGACCAAGGGAGCAGAACAGGACACACAGAGACAAGCCACGGGTTTGCACTCACAGGTGGCGCTGGCTCTCCCCGACCCGGTTCCCAGGTTCCCATTGGATCCTGCTGAGGCTCAGCCTGGCCCCTGCCTCCAGGCTGACTGCAGCAAAGGCAGGGAACAATTCCTCAGCTTAAGGAAGGCCACGTGGCAACAAAAGGTTGGCGGAGCCCCTGCCCTTCCCTCAAGCGTCTGTGTTCTTTTTTCCACAAAGAAATAAAAGATATTCCACACACAGCCATTCAGCCAGAGGACTCAGAAGGAAAGAAGGGAGGGAGGGAAGAAGGAAGGGAGGAAAGGAAGGAGAGAGGGAGGGAAGGCGAGAGGGAGGGTAGGAGGGAAAAAAAAGGAAAGGCAAAGAGGGAGAGCAAGCTAGCTGGTACTGTTCCATACTTTCTTGAGAAAACCCTAACACTGTGTCAATCAGCTCTCCAGTATAGTGTGATCATTTTTAAGAAATAGAACTCCTCACCAGAGTGAAAACCATTATTTGACAACCTCTGACACCAAATCCTTAAAGCAAAAATTCCTTTTGCTCAAATCTTGGGAAACTACTTCTCCTTCTCTATCCAAACTCATCGTGTCACTCATCAAAGTAGTATCTCCAATGTGGTCTTCAATGTTATGGTCAAAGCATATCCCCTTTTACCTCCTGAAATGAAGACAGTAATTTTTAGGGCTGATGGGGTGGGGAAAGGATCCAATCTCTCCCTAGAACTGACACAGCAAGGCCCCCATGCCAGGTGCACATTATGTAATGAGATGCCACTCCTACCTTATGGCTGCTTCCAGATGGGTATAAAGTGACCTCCTCCTTGGGTTCAAGCCAACTTGCACTTAAGCCAAACCCAGGGACGGCGCTGCGTCCTCGTTTTCTGATGCAGCTGACCTGTGAAAAAAAGCATGCTGACCACCAGCCATTGGGAGCAAAGGACACTCCACCCCTGGAGCAGACATGGGACAACTGAGCCTACCTTTCTTGGTAGGAAACAGGAAAACCGAAGAGCTCTATAGGGAATCAGCAGCCACTTATTCCTCTTCCAGTATTTTCTCCTACGTTATGAATACCCACCAGCAGAGAGAATAGCTACGATGAATTGGACAAAACCCCACCTACTGCTCAGCTCAGCTACATGTGACCTTGGGCAAGCCACTTACCCTTTCTGAGCCTCATCATGGGGGTCACAGCACTTGCCTCCACTGATGTCATGGAGATTGACAAAAATAATGTTCACAAATTTTTTTTTAAATGAAGCAGGTATATCAGGATTAGATTAGACAGTAAACCTTACAATCTGATGAGCTTCAACAGGCTCAAGGCAAGGGAACTCAATTCAAATGGCCATAATCAGATTAGGGAGAATGAAGCCCAGTGGAGAATAAAGGCCAGAAATTAGAATCTAGAAGCTGTGGCCATCTTCGGCTGTCTTCCCCATGCATTTACTGAGTTGGACTTTCTAATGCTTGACATCCAAAATCCCCATACCTTTCCCTTACTAGAAGTAAACTTGAAATTTTATCTCAACCATAATATGTAGGCCAATGATTTAAAATCTCCACAGCCACACAGCCTGAATAACTAAATGCTACTACATCTTCCACATCCAGGCTTTTACAGGCTAACGGAGAGAAACTGTGTTCTTTCTAAGACAAAATGGAAGGAGGGTCTGGTCCTTTATCAGAACACTGTGGAGTGCTCCACCCAGGCCCAGATATGGCCAGCTCTTCCTGCCTCCCCAGTGAATACATGGGGGGAAAAGATGTTTATCCATCTTCTATCACTAGGTGTAAAACTAAGCTATGAGGGGTTTCAATAAAGATGATATTCTCTGCGTGTTAAGTGCTTGTGGTTAAGTGATGAAGAATTCTGTCCATATGAGACGCTTTCCTTTGCATGTAGCAGATTTGGGTTCAAAACGCAAAATTACTGAAATGTTCATGTTTTCACCCCCCAAGGTCAATTTGTCAGTTTTATTAAACTCGGTGAATGATATCCCAGCGGGAAAACTATATAGGCCTCCCAACAATGTTCAGTCTGGCTGGGATCAAAAGGCAGATGCACTCCCCTCAGGACCCTTCCCGACTTGTCTCTAAGAGAGCTACACTTGATATTAAAGGTCCCAGAGGGCCCTGGTAAAAACTAAAGCGCGCAATCTGGAGATTTTGATTTCTACCGCCGACACACTCTGTATTCCTGACACCACACACGATGGCATCGGTAACATCTCCCAACCCAGAATTTTTCAAAAAGCCAAAAGAAACCCATCTCTGGTTCATGAAATCAGTTTGGCGGTTTGTGACCAGAGTTTTAAAAAATTAGATAGAAGAAAACAGAATAGAAAAAATTAGCCTGCACTGTACAGAGTCAAGGCAAGGCATCATAAAGTTTATTTCACCAAACTTTTGCTTCCACTTTTCAGTACACGGATCTGTGTGTCCTGATCATGATATAAAATACATTTCTCATTGCACTAGTCACCGTCTTCATATCCCGCCTCTGCCGGTGCCCAGGATAGTGCCTGCAAACAGTAAGTGCTCGATACGCATCCACGGAGTTAACAACCCCCATTTAAGCTTACTGTCTCAAACATTCTAGAATTACAAACATATATTATCACTCTTCTGGTCTTTAAATGCTTCACAGTCTCCAGTCATAGGAACAAGAGGAACAGCTAAAGAAGATGTACCTGTTCTCTCTGGTCAAAGGGCCAAGCAGGAATTTAAAGATGGGCAAAACAGGTGGCCAGAACACATTTTCTCACCAGCCCCTGTGTGGAACTCTTCCAAAGAAAAGTTTGGGTGTCCCTCTGATGGAAGGGAGGTAATCTTCCCTGAGCCTTTTTGGAGAAAAGAGCTTTCTTTCTAAAAGGGAAGTACATGACTTTCATGTACTTGCTTGGTAGCTCCTGGGTTCTCTCCTAAGCCCCGGGGATGGCATGATCCAGCAGCTGGGGAAGTCTATATCCCAGTTGTATTATTTCCTAGTGTGTGATCTCATGCAAGTTGCTCAAAAACAAGCAAACAACAGCAAAAAAAAAAAACAAAAAACAAACAAAAAAAAAACAGAAAAGGATGAGGGGGAGAAACAAGATTGTTATTATAAAAATAATAATAATAATAAGCATTGATGAGAATGTGGAGAAATTGCAATGCATGTGTACTGTTGGTAGGAATGTAAAATGGTGCAGCCACTATAAAAAACAGTGTGGTGGTTCCTCAAAAAATTAAAAATGGAACTGCTACATGATCCAACAATTTCACTTCCAGGTAAACATTCAAAAGAACTGAAAGCAGAGACTCACATATTTGTACACCCATGTACACAGCAGCATTATACACAACAGTCAAAAGGTGGAAACCCAAATGTCTGTCAATTGAGCAATGGACAAACAAAATGTGGCACGTGTGTATATATAATGGAATATTCCTCAGTCCTTTAAAAGGAAAGAAATCCTGACACATGCTACAATATGAATGAATCTTGAGGACATGATACTAAGGGAAATGAGCCAGTCACAAAGAGACAAATACTATGTGATTCCATTTATAAGAGGTAACTAGAGTCATCAAATTCATACAAACAGAAAGTAGAATGGGGGTGACCAAGGGGCTGGGAAAAGGGAAAACGGGGAGTTGTTGTTTCATGGGTGTAGATCCCGTTTTGCAAGATGGAAAAGCACTAAAGATTGGACAACAATGTCAACCCTACTGAACTATACACTTAAAAATGGAGTACAGAGGGGCGCCTGGGTGGCTCGGTCGGTTAAGTGTCCGACTTCGGCTCAGGTCACGATCTCACGGTCCGTGAGTTCGAGCCCCGCGTCGGGCTCTGTGCTGACAGCTCGGAGCCTGGAGCCTGCTTCGGATTCTGTGTCTCCGTCTCTCTCTGCCCCTCCCCTGTTCATGCTCTGTCTCTCTCTGTCTCAAAAATAAATAAACGTTAAAAAAAAATTAAAAAAAAAAATGGAGTACAGAGAGATTCAGAAGCATCAGAAGACAAGCCTCAGACTGGAAGAAAATATTTGCAAAACACACTTCTAATAAAGGACTATTATCAAACATATACAAAGAACTCCTAAAACTCAATAAGAAAACAAACAGCCCAGGGGTGCCTGGGTGGCTCAGTCGGTTAGGCGGCCGACTTCGGCTCGGGTCACGATCTCGTGGTCCGTGAGTTCGAGCCCCGCGTCGGGCTCTGGGCTGACCGCTCAGAGCCTGGAACCTGTTTCCGATTCTGTGTCTCCCTCTCTCTGACCCTCCCCCGTTCATGCTCTGTCTCTCTCTGTCTCAAAAATAAATAAACGTTTAAAAAAAAAAAAGAAAAGAAAAGAAACAGCCCAGTTAGAAAGTGGGCAAAAGTAAGACAATAGATCTTACGCATTCTGATCACACACCACAAACAAAAATAACCATGTGATTGGATGGATGTTTTAGTTGATGGTTGTGTAGACTGTGATAACCACTTCACTATAGGGACGTATCTCAAATCATCACATCATACATTTTAAATATGTACAATTTTACTTGTCAATTATATTTCAATATAGCTGGGGGGAAAATGAAAACTTAATAATTGAAAATAAATTTAAAATGGGCTGAAGACCTTCAAGGACAGCTCACCAAAGAAGTATAATGGCAAATAAGTATATGAAAAGCTCCACATCATAGGTCATTAAAGAAATGCAAATTAAAACAAGAACAAGATACACACCTATTAGACACACACACAAATTAGAGTCACCAAAATCCAGAACACTGGCCACACCAAATGCTGGCGAGGATGTGGAGTAACAGACCATCTCCTTCATTATTAGTGGGAATACACAAGGGTACAGCTACTTTGGAAGACTGTTCGGCAGTTTCTTACAAAACTAAATATACTCTCACCCTGTGATCCAGCAATCGTGCTGCTTGTTATCTTACCCAAATGAGTTGAAAACTTACATCCACACAAAAACCTGCACACAAACATTTACAGCAGCTGTTTTCCTAACTGCCAAAACTCTGAAGCAACCAAGATGTCCTTCAATAGGTGAATGGATAAGTAAACCGTGGTACATTCACACAATGGAATATTATTCAGTGCGAAAAAGAAATGAGCTGTCATGCCATGAAAAGGCATGAAGGAACCTTCAATGCATATTACTAACCAAAAGAAGTCAGTCTGAAAAGGCTACATACTATATGATTCTTTCTATATGCCATTCTGGAAAAGACAAAACTATGGATACCATAAAAGATCAGTGATTGCCAGGGAGCTTAGGGGAAGGAAGGGAGGGATGAACAGGCAGGGAACAGGGGATATTTAGGGCAGTAAAAATACTCTTGGATATTTTTATACGTGGATATTTAGTACATGGATATAATATCACTATACATTGTTAAAACCCTTAGATGTACATCACCAAGAGCAGACTTAATGTGAACTATGGACTTTGGGTGATTTTGATATGTCAGTGTAGATTCATCAATTGTAACAGATGTATGACTCTGGTGGAGAATGATGATTGATAATGGGGGAGGTTGTGCTATGTGGGGGCAGGGGTATATGGGAACTCTCTACTTTCTGCTCAGTTTTGCTGTGAACCTAAAACTGCTCTTTAAAAAAAAAAAGTCTATGAAAAGTTGGCAAGATAGTAAATTTTATGTATATTTTACCACAATTAATTTTTTTTAATTTAAAGTAATGATATTCTGATACATGATACAGCACGGTGAACCCTGAAGACAGAAAGTGAAATAAACCAGACACAGAATGACAAACACTATATGCTTCCGCTTACATAAGGGACTAGAGTAGACAGTTCATAGAGACAAAGTAAAACGGTGGTGGCCAGGGGTCAGGGTGGGTGAGGGGGGAAATGAGCAGTCATTATTTACAGGGTTTCAATTTGGGAAAAAGAAAAAGTTCTGGAAATGGATAGTGGTGATGGCTGAAGAATAATGTGAATGTACTAAACGTCACCGAACTGTACACTTTACAATGGTTAAAATGGTTAAGTTTTACGTTATGCAGGTTTTGCCACAATTTTCTTTAAAAAGGAAGCAGCACACAAACACAAAACACACACACAAGACCCTACAAGCTAACAATGTCCTAGAGCAAAGGCTTCCTTTTGGATCTAAATCCACTACTTTTATATTTAAATTTTTTTAAATGTTTATCTGTTTTTGAGAGAGACAGAGTGCGAGCAGGGGCCGGGCAGAGAGAGAGGGAGACACAGAATCTGAAGCAGGCTCCAGGCTCTGAGCTGCCAGCACAGAGCCGGATGCAGTGCTCAAACCCACAAACCACGAGATCATGACCTGAGCTGAAGTTGGGACGCTTAACCGACTGAACCACCCAGGCACCCCATAAAGCCACTACTTTTATATTTAAAAAGAAGTCTTGGGAGCCTGTGTTCAAGGGAGTATCACTAAGTCACCTTCTCACCTTTTAAAGGATACAACTGGTAGATGAGACTGGTATGAAGGCTCTAAGTTGGCTTGTGTTCCCCCAAATCAGAGCACCTCTACCTGAAATAAAACAAAATGTGTGTGTTACTGAAGAATCTTTCATTCGTTTAGCTATTTAATTAAAGTGGAAGATGCATCAATTCTCAGAGGGCAGTGACTGCTGCCCTGTGGCACAAGGAGAAGGAAGCTGATTGGCCGTTACAACACAAAAATAACCTGAAAACCACACACTAAACAGAAATGACTGACATGTTATTGTTCTAGAATAGCTCTTTTAAATTATAGCATAAAATATTAAGATTGCTCTACATTATTACAACATTGTTCTATATTGTTCATATTGGAACATTGTTCTACATTGCCCAACACATAAGAACAGTAGCTGCAATCCGCAACTGGGAACAAAATATTTTATCCGTTGACTTTTAACTTCAAAGCTATCATTAAATATCTAAATTCCCTCCACCCAAAAACAACATTAAAACATGTTTAACATGCACTGACCTGTAGTTTTTTTCTCTTACTTGCCTATTATCTTAAGCATATTACCACAGTGTCATCAATGACTATTTGCATGTTAAATGTTCCATCTTAAATGGTATTTTTTTAATAAGACTTTTTTTTTTTTTTTTTGTCAGTCTACATAGGTAAACTAGAGAGAGGCCCCTAGGATGTAATACAGGGGCCTTAAGTAATCGTGATTCGCCAGCAAAGAATGACTAATTCCCAGAATACCGTTTTTTCAATAGGCTAACTTGCAATGCTAAAAAGGCAAGGAGGTTCCAGTTTGCAGTAACAAGAAATAGCAATTAACCTAGAAGCCTAAATATTATATAACACGGTCATAAGAATTCCTGGAAAATCTTGCTTGCTGTGGGCGGAGAGCAACAAGGGAGGCGGATCAGAAAGCAAAGGCTTCCGGGCAAGCCGGACCCCCATCACTTCACCTGTCATGGAGCCCGCCGACCATCCCCGCCAGCTTCCAGTTTCCGCGCGGATGGCCCGGCGGGTCCCGGTCGGCCCTGGAACCCCGCCCCGCCGGCCTCGGGCGGGCGGGGAAACGCACAGTCGCCACGGAGAGGCCCGCCCTAGCCCCGCCCCTGGCACGCCCCCGCCGGGGGCGGGCGTTCTGGAACGCGGGCTCCCGGCACTCTTCGGGCGTTGCGGACATACCAGCTGGTAGCGGCTCGGCCCAGCGGCTCACGGCGTTCCTAAACAGTCGGTGCAAAGAAGCAAAACCCAACACTTGGTCGCATCTTCCGCAACGACTCGGTCCTTTGCGCCATCCTTAATGTCTTCTAGACTTTTCTCTCCCCGTGAGTCCTTAGTGCTGCAGCTTCCCTGGAACCCCCAGAACAACGTCCGGGAAGGCGAGGGGCGCGCGGCGGCCGCGAAGCCTTTGGCGCACCGAGCGCCCGTGAGGGGAGGCGGGGTGCGCCGGCCGTTGCGGGTCAGGGCGGCCCTGCGGCGGCCCCGGTGCCTCGCTCGTGGGTCAGGGCGGCCCCGGTCTCGCTTCTGGTCTGCACGGCTGCGGCTCGAGGCGAGCTCCGCGCCCCGGGCGCCGGGGAGCTGTCTGCGGCGGGAAGCCGAGCCGCCGGACCTCCGCGCGGCGTCGATGGGTGGCGCTGTGATTGCTCGCTCCCTCCTCCTGCCCCGCTGGACCGCGCTCCGTAGTCCCACGCTGGGTCTCCCTCACCGTCGTCTTCTCCAGGGCCTGGCAAAGTGCCTTCAGGGAGTGTGTGATGAATAAATGAGGCCATCAGAGCGACTGTTGGGGACTTAGTTTTCATTTTTTTCAAACTAATGTTAATAATAGTATAGCATGGCATGGTCTACTTTTCAAAGGGCCTTCACATCCATTACTTCAAATAATCCTCAGAATAAGCTTGTAAATTAAGAGCAAGAACCATTACCCCACGTTACAAGAAGTAAGCTCGAAGCAATAACACACAGGGTCTCCCAACCAACGAATTCTAGTATATTTTTGCTGAGTATACTTAATGTGCAGAGATATAATAGAAATCGTATAGAAAGCAACCAGCTAAATGCCTGCTATCTGGTAAGTAAGCAGTAAATGGAAACATTATTATTTATTAAGAATATTGTAATATTTTCTTTAAAAAAATTTGTTAACATTTATTTATTTTTGAGAGAGAGAGAGAGAGAGAGAGAGAGTATGAGCAGAGGAGGGGCAGAGAGAGAGAGAGGGAGACACAGAACTCGAAGCAGGCTCCAGGCTCTGAGCTGTCAGCGCAGAGCCGGATGCGGGGCTGGAAGCCACGAATTGCGAGATCATGACCTGAGCCGAAGTTGGACATTTAACCGACTGAGCCACCCAGTTGCCCCTGAATATTGTAATATTTTCAAATACCTCCTGGTTAACAATTTTACCATCACAACTTGCCACCATATGCACACCGACATGATGCAACAGAAGTACACAGCGTCATCTCTAAAGTATTCTCACTAACTAGAAAAAAAAAAAAGTAAATATATCCAGTAAAGCCTATAACTAACTCCAAGCTTAAAGAAATATAGGACCAAACGAACAGGTTAAATGACACCACCAGGAAGCAATTCCCTGGATCCGGAATGTGGAATTTTTACAGCCCAAATGGCCTACCTTCTTTATTCAACAAATAAACAGCATCAGAAAAAAAAAAAAAAAAAAAAAAAAAAAAGGAGAGAGGAGGGGAGGGAAATTTGTTATAAAGCAGGCTTGAGAGACACATTGAGCCAAAGCAAATATGTGGGTCTTGTTTGGGTCAGAATTAGGACAAACTAGCTTTCAAAAAAAAGAATTAAAGATTGGGAAACTTGTACGTGGAATGGATGTGCAAAGAATTGTTGGTGATTTTGTTGTGATAGTGCTATTGTGGTTAATTTTTTTTTAAGGTTAGAGAAACTAAAGTACAGCCAAGTTATAAGATTTCTGGAATTTGCTTTAATATTGCAGGAAATTGAAAAGCAAACAGGGAAGTAGGAGAAGAAACAACATTGGCAAAATGTTGGTAATGTTGAAGCAAGAAGAGGGGTGCATGGCTTAGTGGGTAGAAGAACAATGGCCCCCCAGAGACTTTCACATCCCAATCTCTGGACCTGTGACTATGTTACCTTGCATGGGAAAAGGGACTTTGCAAGTGTGATTAAGGTTAAGGACTTTGAGGTGAGAAGTTCGCCTGGGTTATCCAGTCTAATCACTGGGTCCTTTCCCTATGGAAGGACAGCTGTGTCAGGGGAGGTAACACAGGAGTGTCAGTCCTATAACAAAACACAAAATACCGAGTGGCTTATCAACAACACAAATGTATTTCTCAAACTTGTGGACGCTGGAAATATAAGACTGAGGTAGCAGCATGGTTGCTGAAAATTGGGAGCCACCTTCCTGGTTCATCACTGGCACCTTCTCACTGTGCCCTCACATGGTAGAAGGGGTGAGGGAGCCCCAGAAGTCTCTTCTATAAGAACACTGATCCCATTCATGAAGCCTCCACCCTCAGGACCGGACACCTCCCCAAAGCCTCACCTCTAAACACCATCACCACGGTCATTAGGATTTCAACATGTGAATTTTGGAGGGACACAAACATTCAGTGCATAGCGGAGGGTCAGAGAGATGCAGCCTAACAAGGACTCCACCTGCTGTTAGTGATGTTGAAGATGGAGGAAGGAAGGGGCCACAAGCCAAGGAATGTGGGCATGTAGCCCCCTAGAAGCTGTAAAAGGCAAGGAAATGGATTCGTTCACAGAACCACCTTGATTAGCCCAGTGAGACTTCATTTGGACTACTGACCTACAGAACAGTAACAAGTTTGTGTAGCCTTAAGTCACTAAATTCATAGTGATTTGTTACAGCAGCAATAGAAAACCAATATAAGCATTCATTATATTTCTCTCCACTCTTGTGTATGGTTAAAATTTTTTGTAATGTTTGCTAAGTCCAAAAAACATAGACCTAACTATGATACATTTTAAAAGTACTTCATGGGGTGCACGGGTGGCTCAGTCAGTTAAGCATCTGACTCTTGATTTTGCCTCAAGTCGTGATCTCACAGTTGTGAGACTGAGCCCCATGTCGGGCTCCATGCATTGACAGTACAGAGTCTGCTTGGGATTCTCTCTCTCTCTCTCTCTCTCTCTGCCCCTCCTCTGCTCATCCACTCTCTCTGTTTCCTCAAAATAAATAAATAAACTTAAAAAAATAAAAATAAAAGTACTTCATTTATACCTGAAGCATAACAGAATCCGACTTAACAAAATTATTATGATGCATTTTAATTTGAAAAAGAATTATATATGTCCTTTTAAAAAGTATCATTAAAAGTATAATTAATATGTGAAGGGATGGAAAAGCATTTATCATACAAATGGAAGTGACAAGAAAGCCAGGGTAGCAATACTTATTATCAGACAAAATAGACTTTAAAACAAAGACTGTAACAAGAGACAAAGAAGGACACTATATAATCATAAACAGAACAGTTCAACAAGAAGATGTAATAATTATAAGTATTTATGCTCTCAACGTGGAAGCAACCAAATACATAAAGCAGCTAGTAACAAACATAAAGGAAGTAATTGATAGTAATACAATAATAGTACGGGAATTTAATACCCCACTTACATCAATGGATAGATTATCCAAACACAAAATCAACAAGGAAACAGTGGCATTGAATGACACAATGGACCAGATGGATCTAACAGATATATTCAGAACATCCCATCCTAAAACAGCAGATAACACATTCTTTTCAAGAACACATGATACATTCTCCAGAATAGATCACATGTTAAGTCACAAAACAAGTCTTAACAAATTCAAAAAGATTGAAGTCATACCATGCATCTTTTCCAGGCACAATGCTATGAAACTAGAAATCGACCACAAGAAAAAATGTGGAAAGACCACAAATATATGGGGGCTAAATAACATGCTATTAAACAATGAATGAGTCAACCAAGAAATAAAAGAAATCAAACAATATATGGAGACAAATGAAAACAAAAACACGATGGTCCAAAATCTTTGGGCTGCAGCAAAAGCTTTTTAAGAGAGAAGATTATAGCAATGCAGACCTACCTCAAGAAGCAAGAAAAATCTCAAACAACCTAACCTTGTATCTAGCAGGGCTAGAAAAAGAAGAAAAACAAAAACAAAACCGGTAGGAGGAAGGAAATAATAGATTAGAACAGAAAGTTAGCAGAAACTAAAAAACAATAGGACAGATTGTTCCACATAGAACAATAGAACAGATGAAACCAGGAGCTGCTGCTTTGAAAAGATCAACAAATTGATAACCTTTAACCAGACTCAGAAAGAAAGAAAGAAAGAAAGAAAGAAAGAAAGAAAGAAAGAAAGAAAGAAAGAAAGAAAGAAAGAA